>NW_024401940.1:0-26943 GCF_016859285.1 Xiphias gladius
GGAAAATAGTTTCAACAAACAAAATGCGCTCTTGTTTCTTTGTCAGCTCTCTCTTCTGTTTACACAGTAACGCAGGAATACATCCATCCTTTCCTGCGAATCCCTTCTACGTGTGAGGAGTCTGAATTAGATGCAGGAATGGGAGCCTCCACCACTCATAGTGAAAACATTCAGTTACAGAATGTAAATACACTGAATAGCTGTTGCTGAAAAAATGCTGAAAACAAGCTTTTATTTCCTGAAAATATGAAGGACTATAAATCCTTCACAGTAACATTAGACAAGTTGTTACTACTGAAAATAAGCAATTAACCATTTCAGTTAAATATATTTTAAAATGATGATGATGATTATTATTATTATTATATATTATTATATCATATATTATATTTGTAATGGGAAATGTTTTATTTCTTTTTTTATTCATTGCTACTTATCATTGATTAAACCTGTTGAACTATGTTCTTTTAATGTAAAGGGATGCTATGTTCTCTGAACTTAGGATTGTTTGAATGAACCGTATGTACTGATTATAACAAATAAATGCTGGTCTGAACCGGCTGTACATTGGTGCAGATTCGAGAACAGAGTGTGGAATTTAACCTGTTTATTCGTGCTGACGACAACGGCTACGTGACCATCACTGTATATAAGGATTTGTCTTATACTTGGCACATGTGCAGACTCTGAAACCTCAGTGGTGGAAAGAGTGCTGCACCCTATTCGGCCGAATAGATAGACTCTTGTCTCTGTCTGATGATCGTTGCTGAATACTGATGGTTGTTCTCTTTAATTCGACTTGATATTCTGTAATAAATCATTTTAATCTTCATAGACTTATTGTTGTTCTTTGTTATTCACCTAAAGGCCTTTCTACCCTAACAATATTATTATTATTATTATTATTATTATTATTATTATTATTATTATTATCATTAAATGAATACAGGTAACGTTTAGCGTTAGCCAGATAATAATAAAATGTTTAATTTGGTTTCTGTAAGTACACTGAATAGCTGTTGCTGAATTTAATATTTCCTGAAAATATGAAGGACTATAAATCCTTCACAGTAACATTAGACAAGTTGTTACTACTGAAAATAAGCAATTAACCATTTCAGTTAAATATATTTTAAAATTATTATCATTATTATTAAATGTATACAGGTAAGGTTTAGCTTTGCATAAAACAGATAATAATAAAATGTAATATTTAACATTTGGTTTCTGTAAGTACACTGAAGTCATGGTGATGAGTGACGTGTTGAGCTGTCTCTATAAAAGCAGAGCCCACAGTTCTATATCCATTCTCCACCTGAGCGCTGACAGAAGCAGAACTCTTGTGAAGTGAAACTCTTCAACCTTGAAGCCAAGTGCTGCCTTGTTGCGAAGACTGTGACAACCCTCACTTAATAAAACAGCCTTTGACCTGTGGACATCTTCAGGAACCAGCTGTGGAAGTGGCAAAAATGGCCTCAACTGGTTTACGCCGTGAGAAACACCTGCTGACCTTAGGCATCTGCTGTTCGCTTGATAGACGCTATGGTAAAACACAGTAGACCACATTTAAGACGACCATTAACCATTACACCTGACTTACACGTGTTATTTTGGTGTCAAATTATTACAGACGATGGAATTTCACGAGTGTATATGTCACTGGTGGAAATGTATGAATATTAATGCAATGTTTGAGAAACACATCCCTTCTGAGGGGTTGCACAAGTTTCGTCCAGTTAACATTGAAAGTATAGGACAAAGATGGCGCCCGGGCCATTTTTTAAGAGATGCTAAAAGTTGTATATGTTCCACTCGCCATGGAGACGACGTCAAAATCAGAACGATCCAGAGATCAACGTCTGACGTCGGTGTGCTCAACCTGGGGCCCCGCTTCTTGTACGTGGATGGTTGAGTTTGCATGTTTTAATTTTGATTACAGCATCAAATTCACAAATCCAAGACCTGTACAAGTGCAAGTTTATTCATACCTGAGTGGAAACATGATCGTTCATTGAAAGAATTTATGACTTAATTGTCGGATCTGGATTTAAAGTTCTTCAGTCACCTGTAGATCGGTGCTGTTGAGTTTACACATTTGAAAATGAGAAAGGTTATATACATTACTTTGAAAAGTACAGAGCCCTCGGAGATTATATACTTTATCTAGTGCGCAGTGACCGATAATAGGCGGGTAAGTCATTATATTGCGCACATAAAATAACAACATCATCTCGGGACTTAGATGATATTGTTACCTATCGTCCGACCTTGATGTAACGAGTGAGGTAATAAATCATGGAAGTGTATGAGCCGTGAACACGATATGGTTTGTATTCATTTATAACAGTTTGAAGCAGTTACAACCTCCTTGAAACGTGAAGCTTAGTCCGTAATCACTCCTCAGTGTTTGCACAGCACACCAGTCAACTTAAATGCGCTACAAACGTACATTT
This sequence comes from Xiphias gladius, assembly GCF_016859285.1. Lineage (NCBI taxonomy): Eukaryota > Metazoa > Chordata > Actinopteri > Istiophoriformes > Xiphiidae > Xiphias > Xiphias gladius. Next base: position 2,454 of record NW_024401940.1, read on the forward strand.
TGCTTTCACCTGCTTAAGGTCTTAATTGAAATAAAACCAACAAAAAATGTTGGAAACAATCTGTAACATTGAAGAGAAGCAGTGAAATTGAAGAATATTTAAATCCTTTTTATTCTTATTTCACTAGTACAGAATGCCAAAATGTAACAGCAGAGTTTGTTTGAAACTGTTTTAAAGTCAGAACTGCACAGTTATCTCCACATTTTAATCCAGACTTTTATTAGTCAGATCATGTCATGACTAATGTGACTAATGTTTTTTGTTTGGTTTTTTTCTTTCCATTTAGGTCGTCTGGTGAGGCCAATGCAAATCCTTCAGATAATCGCTACAAACCTGAGGAACCGTCCTCTGAGCAGATCAAACATCGACTCCATTTACGAGTCCATACCCAGCCTGTACCACAGCCTCGTGACAGGTTCTAAGGACTTCCCTTTAATCCCAGTGAAAGGATTGTACATCTCGCGCCTGATGTTCACGCCCTTTCCTCATAGCAGGCACAGCCAGAGGGAGAATGCCCCACCATCTCCTCTAACGGAAGAACCAGCAAGTCTGGTGGTGCCCACTGCAGGCTCCAGTTCTCCTCCAAATATACTGACTCCAGTTCTTCCTGAGAAGACGGAGATAGAAGCGCTGAAGGCCGACCGCAGGAACTGTGTCCGCAGCTTGGAGTTTGATGGCAGCACTGTCACCAGAGTCATCTCCACTGTGTACCGCACTGAAAGCGCTGAGCTGACCAACTGCTGGAGAGTGACCGACTACACTGCAGACGGACACCTTCTCATGTCAGTCCTCTGTCGGTTTAATAAGGTGTCGACAAAGTGCGCAAAGACTCTGAAACAGGGGAAGCGGAAGGATACAGAGGAAGAGAGCAGCAGCAGCAGCCTGTCTCCACCAAAGAAGCGCTTGAGAGTGTGATGGGATGGTCCAACAATCCACCAGTTCTCATGCACCAACCAGGACTTTAAGCAGCTCCCAGAGGTTCTTTGGTGCTTTGACCACATTTGCACTGCTGCAGCTTTTGGTCTGTCCCTTGTGGCCTGTGCATCTGGCACGGCTAGAGAGCACCCAGGTAGCGTCTTGCACGGGGCCCATGCAGACATGCTGCACCATGGATATGGTTGGCTGAGGAGTTATTATTGTACATTTGTAAATAGTTTGTTTCATCATGGTACACAGGTCAGTGTTTTTGGTGCGTCTCGCACCTTTCTTTATTTCTTTATGCTGGCCTGTGTCTGATATGGTGGAAAACATGAGGGAGCTGCCAGGAACTCTTGAGATAGGAGCTCCCTTGAAAGAAATTTTATTTTTTTTTTCCCCCCCAAACAGGATGAATTGGAAACACTAAATTGCCTGTGCCCTGTTCAGGGTTTAGCTCACCTCCTACCCAATATGTGTTGGGACAGACAGCAGTCTCCCTGAAGACTTGAACAGCAAAAGCACTTACGATGGATGTCTGTAAATAAAGTTGAATGTGTTTTCTTGAGCTAGAAGCACATGCAACTTTATTTAATGGAGCTGACTCATCATCACGAGCTTCAGATTCAAGTTTAAGCTAGGAATGAGAAGACCTATCAAAACACCTGCAGGGACAGAGTCAGAGCAAGAAAAACTACTGATCCACCAATGAGAGGCAGTTCAACAAGGAAGAACAGCCTGATAGAAGAGGCAGGAGAAGACAGGATCAGCAAGACAGGGGCCAGTGAAGATATTAACCCCACCTGCAATTTCTCCCAGCTATCCAGACCAGCCAGAGGTGGACAGAGTGGAAAACATGTACCTGTTCATCAAGGATCAAAATCTGGGACACCAAGATGTCTTTACTTATAAAGGATTTTGACTTTGATTTGAACCTCACCAAGAATGAACAAATTGGTAAGTATTCCTTGAAAAAGCATCTAAAGGTTAAAATATATTGTGTTTATAGTGTGGTAGCCCCTTCTACATACGTTTTCTTACATTTACTTTCATTGTAATAAAGGCTTGTAATGTCCATTTTGTGTTGACAGACTATGTCAAAGAGTAGTGACGTTTCTAAAGTTATGTTCCAAAATAATCAAAAATATCTGGAGGTATTAACTTTTATTGCCCCTTACCTGCCATTTGTCTTTTAACAAGAGGAGTCCAGATGAGACAAGGAAACAAGGAGACTGCATAAATTGTGAATTCTCTATATTTAAAAAAAAGATAAGTCTTCAGTTTCATCTATGTTATTTTAGGAATGCGAGAGGAGAAACAAGATAAAGACCAGAGGAGACAAGCAGAGGAGATGCCATGCACTGTGAACCCCCTCATTAAAAAAGATAAGTATGCAATTATTATAAATCATTATCAGAATTGTATATAACGATAAATTGTTCTTCTTTTTACATGATTTTGATGAAGTTATTATTTGTTATTTCGCCTTATTTGTCATGTGTCTTTTAGAGAGGAGAGAAGGGAGGAAGCAGCGTCCCTGTAAACTCTCATTTAAAAAAAGATAAGTATAAATTTTATTCGTTGTTATTATCAGAATTCCTTTACAGATAAATAGTTCCTCTTGGGCTTAAGTTGTTTATTAACTATTACTTTCACTGTCTCCCATTTGTCTCTTAGAGTAAAGAGATGAGATGACACGAGGACAAACAAGACAAAGACCAGAGGAGACAAGCAGAGGAGATGCCATGCACTGTGAACCCCTTCATTAAAAAAGATAAGTATGCATTTATTATAAATTATTATCAGAATTGTATATAACGATAAATTGTTCCTCTTTTTACATAATTTTGATGAAGTTATTAATTGTTATTTCGCCTTATTTGTCATGTGTCTTTTAGAGAGGAGAGAAGGGAGGAGGCAGCGTGCCCTGTAAACTCTCATTTAAAAAAAGATAAGTATAAATTTTATTCGTTGTTATTATCAGAATTCCTTTACAGATAAATAGTTCCTCTTGGGCTTAAGTTGTTTATTAACTATTACTTTCACTGTCTCCCATTTGTCTCTTAGAGTAAAGAAATGAGATGACACGAGGACAAGCAAGACAAAGAACAGAGGAGACAAGTAGAGGAGATGCCATGCACTGTGAACCCCTTCATTAAAAGAAATAAGTATGCATTTATTATAAATTATTATCAGAATTGTATATAACGATAAATTGTTCTTCTTTTTACATAATTTTGATTAATTTATCGACTTATTTCGCCTTAATTGTCATTTGTCTTTTAGAGAGGAGAGAAGGGAGGAGGCAGCATGCCCTGTAAGCAGGCAGGCTGAGTGAACCCTCTGATTTAAAAAGGTAAGTATAAATTTATTTCATGCTATTATTTAAAATTCATATATAGTTGAATACTTCTCCTGTTGGGTTGCTGAGGTTATTAACTGTTGTCCTCTTTGTCTGTCTTTATCCATTTCCAGTGAGGACAAGCGGCCCCAGACATCCTCCTCATCTGCTGCAGCAGCAGCATCGTCAGTTTGCTGTCCTGAAGATCATCAGGACAAGTGGGATCCAAACTCATCTCCAGGGGAGACTGGGACCTGAATGCAGCCTTCGAAGGTTTAAAAAATGTGTAAATAATGATAAAGAAAGTGAGACACAAAGTTTATGCATTATTTGATAAAAGTGCTTGCTAAATGTTTATGACCTGGTTTGACACTGAAAATGACGATATAGGAATTCCACAAAGAGCTCCTGAGTTGAGTAAGTGGTGTCAAAATGTTCCAACCTCATTGCCCGCATATAAAAATAAAAAAGGCGTAAATTATTTTATTCTGTTAAGTGGCTGCGTTCTTGAACACACTGTGTTTTTTTACAGCACTAATATCATCTTAGCTGGATATTTTCTCAAAACTGAATGGAAAATGAAAAGAATTATTTGCAAGACAATGTTGAAGCAAAATTGAAACTACACTAAACAGCGTTTTTAAATAAAAGTAAAATAGTGAAAAATGGCCCATGTCCCATGCCTGGTCCCAACAAGAACAAGTTGATGAAGGTATAAAAGTTATGATATATGAAAAACAACCAACTGGAAAAAGGGGGATCAAGTTTAAAGGTGCTCAGCCAAACTGTGTAACATTTACAGTATACAGGGTGTAAAATGATAATTTTATACCTTTTTAGGCTGATAATGAATCACTGTCACAGACCTTACATAAAAGCTAAAAAATATTTTTGCATTTTGTTCTGGGAAAATAGTTTCAACAAACAAAATGTGCTCTTGTTTCTTTGTCAGCTCTCTCTTCTGTTTACACAGTAATGCAGGGATACATCCATCCTTTCCTGCGAATCCCTTCTACGTGTGAGGAGTCTGAATTAGATGCAGGAATGGGAGCCTCCACCACTCATAGTGAAAACAGCTAATTACAGAATGTAAATACACTGAATATCTGTTGCTGAAAAAATGCAGAAAACAAGCTTTTATTTCCAGAAAATATGAAGGACTATAAATCCTTCACAGTAGCATTAGACAAGTTGTTACTACTGAAAATAAGCAATTAACCATTTCAGTTAAATATATTTTAAAATTATTATTATTATTATTAGATGTATACAGGTAAGGTTTAGCTTTGCATAAAACAGATAATAATAAAATGTAATATTTAACATTTGGTTTCTGTAAGTACACTGAAGTCATGGTGATGAGTGACGTGTTGAGCTGTCTCTATAAAAGCAGAGCCCACAATTCTATATCCATTCTCCACCTGAGCGCTGACAGAAGCAGAACTCTTGTGAAGTGAAACTCTTCAACCTTGAAGCCAAGTGCTGTCTTGTTGCGAAGACTGTGAAAACCCTCACTTAATAAAACAGCCTTTGACCTGTGGACATCTTCAGGAACCAGCTGTGGAAGTGGCAAAAATGGCCTCCACTGATTTACGCCGTGAGAAACACCTGCTGACCTTAGGCATCTGCTATTCGCTTGATAAACGCTATGGTAAAACACAGGAGGGATACAGAGGAGTCCAGATGAGACAAGGAAACAAGGAGACTGCATAAATTGTGAACCCTCTATTTGAAAAAACAAAAGATAAGTATTCATTTTGTTCTATGATATTACCAGAATTCCTGTACAGATGAAAAGTTCTTCTTGCTGCTGAAGTTGTTTATTAACTATTACCTTCTTAATACTATTACTGTTCTTCTGCCCTAGTCTCGACTAGACAAGACAAGGGGCGAGGAGACAGGACGGCATGCACTGTGAACCCTCTCACCTAAAAACATAAGCATACATCAATAATACGTCATCATCAAATTTCTATTATCATAAATAATTCTTGTTTTCACATCATTTTCGATGAAGTTATTAAGTTTTATTTCCCCTTATCTGTCATGTATCTTTTAGAGGAGAGAAGGGAGGAGGCAGCATGCCCTGTAAACTCTCATTTAAAAAAAGCTAAGTATACATTTATTCTTTGTTATTATCAGAATTTCTGTACAGATAAATAGTTCCTCTGGTGCTGCAGTTGTTTATTAACTATTGCCTTCTTAATACTATTAACTTCCTCCTGCCCCTTGTCTCGACTAGACAAAGTTTTTAATTCAAATAAAACCAACAAATGATGTTGGAAACAATCTGTAACATTGAAGAGAAGCAGTAAAATTGAAGAATATTTAAATCCTTTTTATTCTTATTTCACTAGTACAGAATGCCAAAATGTAACAGCAGAGTCTGTTTGAAACTGTTTTAAAGTCAGAACTGCACAGTTATCTCCACATTTTAATCCAGACTTTAATTAGTCGGATCATGTCATGACTAATGTGACTAATGTTTTTGTTTGGTTTTTTCTTTCCTTTTAGGTCGTCTGGTGAGGCCAACGCATAAATCCTTCAGATAATCTCTACAAACCTGAGGAACCGTCCTCTGAGCAGATCAAACATCGACTCCATTTACGAGTCCATACCCAGCCTGTACCACAGCCTCGTGACAGGTTCTAAGGACTTCCCTTTAATCCCAGTGAAAGGATTGTACAGCTCGCCTGATGTTCACGCCCTTTCCTCATAGCAGGCAGAGCCAGAGGAGAATACCCCACCATCTCCTCTAACGGAAGAACCAGTAGGTCTAATGGTGCCCACTGCAGGCTCCAGTTCTCCTCCTCCAAATATACTGACTACAGTTCTTCCTGAGAAGACAGAGATTGAGCGCTGAAGGCCGACCGCAGGAACTGTGTCCGCAGCATGGAGTATGATGGAAGCACTGTCACCAGAGTCATCTCCACTGTGTACCGCACTGAAAGCTGAGCTGACCAACTGCTGGAGAGTGACCGACTACACTGCAGACGGACACCTTCTCAAGTCAGTACTCTGTCGGTTTACCAAGGTGTCGACAAAGTCTTAAAGACTCGAAACAGGGGAAGGAAGGATACAGAGGAAGAGAGCAGCAGCAGCAGCAGCAGCCTGTCTCCACCAAAGAAGCGCTTGAGAGTGTGATGGGATGGTCAGACAATCCACCAGTTCTCATGCACCAACCAGGACATTAAGCAGCTCCCAGAGGTTCTTTGGTGCTTTGACCACATTTGCACTGCTGCAGCTTTTGGTCTGTCCCTCGTGGCCTGTGCATCTGGCACGGCTAGAGAGCACCCAGGTAGCCTCTTGCACCGGGGCCCATGCAGACATGCTGCACCATGGATATGGTTGGCTGAGGAGTTATTATTGTACATTTGTAAATAGTTATTTTCATCATGGTACACAGGTCAGTGTTTTTGGTGCGTCTCGCACCTTTCTTTATTTCTTTATGCTGGCCTGTGTGTCTGATATGGTGGTGGAAACATGAGGGAGCTTCCAGGAACTCTTGAGATAGGAGCTCCTTGAAAGAAAATTTTTTTTTTTCCCCCCCAAACAGGATGAATTGGAAACACTAAATTGCCTGTGCCCTGTTCAGGGTTTAGCTCACCTCCTACCCAATATGTGTTGGGACAGACAGCAGTCCCCCTGAAGACTTGAACAGCAAAAGCCCTTACGATGGATGTGTGTAAATAAAGTTGAATGTGTTTTCTTGAGCTAGAAGCACATGCAACTTGACTCATCATCACAAGCTTCAGATTCAAGTTTAAGATAGGAATGAGAAGACCTATCAAAACAGCTGCAGGGACAGAGTCAGAGCAAGAAATACTACTGATCCACCAATCAGAGGCAGTTCAACAAGGAAGAACAGCCTGATAGAAGAGGCAGGAAAAGACAGGATCAGCAAGACAGGGGCCAGTGAAGATATTAACCCCACCTACAATTTCTCCCAGCTATCCAGACCAGCCAGAGGTGGACAGAGTGGAAAACATGTACCTGTTCATCAAGGATAAGAATCTGGGACACCAAGATGTCTTTACTTATAAAGGATTTTGACTTTGATTTGAAACCTCACCAAGAATGAAGAAATTGGTAAGTATTCCTTGAAAAAGCATCTAAAAGTTAAAATATATTGTGTTTATAGTGTGGTAGCCCCTTCTACATACATTTTCTTACATTTACTTTCAGCTCTCTCGTCTGTTTCAACTTACAAGCCAGGTTCATAAATTCAAATTGAATACATTTGAATATATGATTGAAATGTAACTGTTAGTTTAATCACATTAAGTCAAGTAAATTCCACCAGGGTTAGAAGCTGAGACAGACACAACAGTTAATGCTACTCTACTAACCGAAGCAAAAAAGTCATATCCTGGTCTTGATTGTAATTTTGACCAAAGATGTGGTTACTGTGTTCTGGCTTTAGAGGGCAGCATAGTTGGATACCTCATCCAGATTCTTTTATTTAAAAAAAAAAAAAGAAGCTTTGGCTGATGGATGATGTTACCCACCAGCTGGGTGAAACGGAATTTACATTAAACAAGATTTTCTCCTTGGCAATAAAATATAGAGTGGTACAGCCTCTTGTCGATCAATTCATGCGCCTGCATCATAATTTGCCTGACTCCTGTTTAAATGTTAGACGATGGTGGAGGCGGGCCCCCCTGCAGCTACCTCACCTGCTGTCACCCTTCCTTCAGTGGGGCAGGTGAATTATTGATAAAGTATGAGGAGATGGGGTTTGGTGTGAAGGCTGCCACACACACACTCCTACCCTACCAAGACACACACAAACCCCCGCCTCTTAAAACCACTTAAGATGACACAATTGAATTGTACAGTTGAAAGTAGGCGTGAGCTTCTGGTGATCACATGGCAGGACAGCGGAGGTGGGTTCATGATTAAATAATTATTCACTGGTAGATGAATCAATTTAGTCTGAAAACTATAAATCCAATGAAACAGATCAAGACATAATTGATATTCTTTGGACAAAGTGCAGCAGTGAAGAGGTTTACAATTGAAGAACAAATGAGCAAAGACATCAGCCCGTATAGTTTCAATCGGAGCCTATCATGACTCAAAGTCCAAAAGGTAAAGGAAGTGCTAAAAACATTCTATCTCAGTAGATTCATATTCTGGAAAATGTTCAGGCACAAACAAGGACTAAAACAGCCTTTCCAGAGCATCTTGCTTGTACTTCATGTAGGATCTTTGGCCATGATACAACGAAAAATGTAAACCATTTGGAAATCAATAATGGAGAAAATCTGTATATGACAGAAGAAAATCAGAATGTTAAACATGTTATTTCTGTGGTTTGTTTAGTGATGTTTAATGATATTTATTTTGGAGTACACTACAACCATTAACAATACAGTTTTCCAAGAAGATAAAGGGGTTTTGCAAGGAAAAAAAAGGTTTTTCTTGATTATAACTACATGAAAAAGGTAGCAAATAAAGTAGAAATGTTTATTTTTCCCAAAACCCAATAGACACTGCCCCCCCCTCAGCACCACCACCTAAATTAATGAACTCAGAAATAAACAGAAAGGGAGGTATACAGACAAACCTAATAAAAATTAAGACCACAAAAGTACAACAAAATAGGAGAATTAAATGTGATTAAATCGCTCCCATCTAAAGCTGTATTATTAAATCTAATGGAGGACTCCTATGAGTAAGTTGTGTCCAAATGTACCAACCTCATTTCCCACATCAAAAAATAAACCAGACGGTTTACTATTACCTTCCTTCTGCCCCTTGTCTCGACTAGACGAGACAGCATCCGCTTTGAACCCTCTCAACTAAAAAGATAACTATGCATTTATTGTATGTCCTCATCAAAATGTATATAATGATAAATAATTTTTCTTTTTACATAATTTTGATGAAATTATTTAATGTTATTTCCCCTTATCTGTCATTTGTCTTCTAGAAGGACGAGAGGAGTTGAAGGAAGATGGAAACAGCAGGCTGAGTGAACCTTCTGATTTAAAAAGATTTTACGAGTATACATTTATTTCAGGCTATTATTTAAAATTCATATATAGTTGAATACTTCACCTGTTGGGTTGCTGAGGTTATTAACTGGTATCCTCTTTGTCTGTCTTTATCCATTTCCAGTGAGGACAAGCGGCCCTAGATGTCCACCTCATCTGCTGCAGCAGCAGCATCATCAGAGACCGTTTGCTGTCCTGAAGATCATCAGGACAAGTGGGATTCAAACTCATTTCCAGGGGAGATTGGGACCTGAATACAGCCTTCAAAGGTTTAAAAAATGTGTAATTAATGAGAAAGAAAAGAAAGACACAAAGTTTATGCATTATTTGATAAAAGTGCTTGCTAAATGTTTATGACCTGGTTTGACACTGAAAATGATGATATAGGAATTCCTCAAAGAGCTCCTGAGTTGAGTAAGTGGTGTCAAAATGTACCAACCTCATTGCCTACATCAGTAAACCAGACGGAAATGATTTTATTCTGTTAAGTGGCTGCGTTCTTGAACACACTGTGTTTTTTTTACAGCACTAATATCATCTCAGCTGGATATTTTCTCAAAACTGAATGGAAAATAAAAGAATTATTTGCAAGACTAAAACTACATTAAACAGCGTTTTTAAATAAAAGTAAAATAGTGACAAACTGGCAACTTGTTTATGTGTCCCATGCCTGGTCCCAACAAGAACAAGTTGATGAAGGTATAAAAGTTATGATATATGAAAAACAAACAACTGGAAAAAAGGGGGATCAAGTTTAAAGGTGCTCAGCCAAACTGTGTAACATTTACAGTATACAGGGTGTAAAATGATAATTTTATACCTTTTTAGGCTGATAATGAATCACTGTCACAGACCTTACATAAAAGCTAAAAAATATTTTTGTATTTTGTTCTGGGAAAATAGTTTCAACAAACAAAATGCGCTCTTGTTTCTTTGTCAGCTCTCTCTTCTGTTTACACAGTAACGCAGGAATCCATCCATCCTTTCCTGCGAATCCCTTCTACGTGTGAGGAGTCTGAATTAGATGCAGGAATGGGAGCCTCCACCACTCATAGTGAAAACATTCAGTTACAGAATGTAAATACACTGAATATCTGTTGCTGAAAAAATGCAGAAAACAAGCTTTTATTTCCTGAAAATATGAAGGACTATAAATCCTTCACAGTAACATTAGACAAGTTGTTACTACTGAAAATAAGCAATTAACCATTTCAGTTAAATATATTTTAAAATGATGATGATTATTATTATTATTATATATTATTATCATATATTATTATATCATATATTATATTTGTAATGGGAAATGTTTTATTTCTTTTTTTATTCATTGCTACTTATCATTGATTAAACCTGTTGAACTATGTTCTTTTAATGTAAAGGGATGCTATGTTCTCTGAACTTAGGATTGTTTGAATGAACCGTATGTACTGATTATAACAAATAAATGCTGGTCTGAACCGGCTGTACATTTGTGCAGATTCGAGGACAGAGTGTGGAATTTAACCTGTTTATTCGTGCTGACGACAACGGCTACGTGACCATCACTGTATATAAGGATTTGTCTTATAGTTGGCACGTGTGCAGACTCTGAAACCTCAGTGGTGGAAAGAGTGCTGCACCCTATTCGGCCGAATAGATAGACTCTTGTCTCTGTCTGATGATCATTGCTGAATACTGATGGTTGTTCTCTTTAATTCGACTTGATATTCTGTAATAAATCATTTTAATCTTCATAGACTTATTGTTGTTCTTTGTTACTCACCTAAAGGCCTTTCTACCCTAACAATATTATTATTATTATTATTATTATTATTATTATTATTATTATTATTATTATTATTATTATTAAATGTATACAGGTAACGTTTAGCTTTGCATAAAACAGATAATAAGAAAATTTTTAATTTGGTTTCTGTAAGTACACTGAATATCTGTTGCTGAAAAAAATGCAGAAAACAAGCTTTTATTTCCTGAAAATATGAAGGACTATAAATCCTTCACAGTAACATTAGACAAGTTGTTACTACTGAAAATAAGCAATTAACCATTTCAGTTAAATATATTTTAAAATTATTATTATTATTATTAGATGTATACAGGTAAGGTTTAGCTTTGCATAAAACAGATAATAATAAAATGTAATATTTAACATTTGGTTTCTGTAAGTACACTGAAGTCATGGTGATGAGTGACGTGTTGAGCTGTCTCTATAAAAGCAGAGCCCACAGTTCTATATCCATTCTCCACCTGAGCGCTGACAGAAGCAGAACTCTTGTGAAGTGAAACTCTTCAACCTTGAAGCCAAGTGCTGCCTTGTTGCGAAGACTGTGACAACCCTCACTTAATAAAACAGCCTTTGACCTGTGGACATCTTCAGGAACCAGCTGTGGAAGTGGCAAAAATGGCCTCAACTGGTTTACGCCGAGAAACACCTGCTGACCTTAGGCATCTGCTGTTCGCTTGATAGACGCTATGGTAAAACACAGTAGACCACATTTAAGACGACCATTAACCATTACACCTGACTTACGTGTTATTTTGGTGTCAAATTATTACAGACGATGGAATTTCACGAGTGTATATGTCACTGGTGGAAATGTATGAATATTAATGCAATGTTTGAGAAACACATCCCTTCTGAGGGTTGCACAAGTTTCGTCCAGTTAACATTGAAAGTATAGGACAAAGATGGCGCCGGGCCATTTTTTAAGAGATGCTAAAAGTTGTATATGTTCCACTCGCCATGGAGACGACGTCAAAAATCAGAACGATCCAGAGATCAACGTCTGACGTCGGTGTGCTCAACCTGGGGCCCCGCTTCTTGTACGTGGATGGTTGAGTTTGCATGTTTTAATTTTGATTACAGCATCAAATTCACAAATCCAAGACCTGTACAAGTGCAAGTTTATTCATACCTGAGTGGAAACATGATCGTTCATTGAAAGAATTTATGACTTAATTGTCGGATCTGGATTTAAAGTTCTTCAGTCACCTGTAGATCGGTGCTGTTGAGTTTACACATTTGAAAATGAGAAAGGTTATATACATTACTTTGAAAAGTACAGAGCCCTCGGAGATTATATACTTTATCTAGTGCGCAGTGACCGATAATAGGCGGGTAAGTCATTATATTGCGCACATAAAATAACAACATCATCTCGGGACTTAGATGATATTGTTACCTATCGTCCGACCTTGATGTAACGAGGAGGTAATAAATCATGGAAGTGTATGAGCCGTGAACACGATATGGTTTGTATTCATTTATAACAGTTTGAAGCAGTTACAACCTCCTTGAAACGTGAAGCTTAGTCCGTAATCACTCCTCAGTGTTTGCACAGCACACCAGTCAACTTAAATGCGCTACAAACGTACATTTTTGCTTTCACCTGCTTAAGGTCTTAATTGAAATAAAACCAACAAAAAATGTTGGAAACAATCTGTAACATTGAAGAGAAGCAGTGAAATTGAAGAATATTTAAATCCTTTTTATTCTTATTTCACTAGTACAGAATGCCAAAATGTAACAGCAGAGTTTGTTTGAAACTGTTTTAAAGTCAGAACTGCACAGTTATCTCCACATTTTAATCCAGACTTTTATTAGTCAGATCATGTCATGACTAATGTGACTAATGTTTTTGTTTGGTTTTTTCTTTCCATTTAGGTCGTCTGGTGAGGCCAATGCAAATCCTTCAGATAATCGCTACAAACCTGAGGAACCGTCCTCTGAGCAGATCAAACATCGACTCCATTTCTGAGTCCATACCCAGCCTGTACCACAGCCTCGTGACAGGTTCTAAGGACTTCCCTTTAATCCCAGTGAAAGGATTGTACATCTCGCGCCTGATGTTCACGCCCTTTCCTCATAGCAGGCACAGCCAGAGGGAGAATGCCCCACCATCTCCTCTAACCGAAGAACCAGCAAGTCTGGTGGTGCCCACTGCAGGCTCCAGTTCTCCTCCTCCAAATATACTGACTCCAGTTCTTCCTGAAGACGGAGATAGAAGCGCTGAAGGCCGACCGCAGGAACTGTGTCCGCAGCTTGGAGTTTGATGGCAGCACTGTCACCAGAGTCATCTCCACTGTGTACCGCACTGAAAGCGCTGAGCTGACCAACTGCTGGAGAGTGACCGACTACACTGCAGGCGGACACCTTCTCATGTCAGTCCTCTGTCGGTTTAATAAGGTGTCGACAAAGTCTAAAGACTCTGAAACAGGGGAAGCGGAAGGATACAGAGGAAGAGAGCAGCAGCAGCAGCAGCAGCCTGTCTCCACCAAAAGCGCTTGAGAGTGTGATGGGATGGTCCAACAATCCACCAGTTCTCATGCACCAACCAGGACTTTAAGCAGCTCCCAGAGGTTCTTTGGTGCTTTGACCACATTTGCACTGCTGCAGCTTTTGGTCTGTCCTTGTGGCCTGTGCATCTGGCACGGCTAGAGCACCAGGTAGCGTCTTGCACGGGGCCCATGCAGACATGCTGCACCATGGATATGGTTGGCTGAGGAGTTATTATTGTACATTTGTAAATAGTTTGTTTCATCATGGTACACAGGTCAGTGTTTTTGGTGCGTCTCGCACCTTTCTTTATTCTTTATGCTGGCCTGTGTCTGATATGGTGGAAAACATGAGGAGCTGCCAGGAACTCTTGAGATAGGAGCTCCTTGAAAGAAATTTTTTTTTTTCCCCCAAACAGGATGAATTGGAAACACTAAATTGCCTGTGCCCTGTTCAGGGTTTAGCTCACCTCCTACCCAATATGTGTTGGGACAGACAGCAGTCTCCCTGAAGACTTGAACAGCAAAAGCACTTACGATGGATGTCTGTAAATAAAGTTGAATGTGTTTTCTTGAGCTAGAAGCACATGCAACTTTATTTAATGGAGCTGACTCATCATCACGAGCTTCAGATTCAAGTTTAAGCTAGGAATGAGAAGACCTATCAAAACACCTGCAGGGACAGAGTCAGAGCAAGAAAAACTACTGATCCACCAATGAGAGGCAGTTCAACAAGGAAGAACAGCCTGATAGAAGAGGCAGGAGAAGACAGGATCAGCAAGACAGGGGCCAGTGAAGATATTAACCCCACCTGCAATTTCTCCCAGCTATCCAGACCAGCCAGAGGTGGACAGAGTGGAAAACATGTACCTGTTCATCAAGGATCAAAATCTGGGACACCAAGATGTCTTTACTTATAAAGGATTTTGACTTTGATTTGAACCTCACCAAGAATGAACAAATTGGTAAGTATTCCTTGAAAAAGCATCTAAAGGTTAAAATATATTGTGTTTATAGTGTGGTAGCCCCTTCTACATACGTTTTCTTACATTTACTTTCATTGTAATAAAGGCTTGTAATGTCCATTTTGTGTTGACAGACTATGTCAAAGAGTAGTGACGTTTCTAAAGTTATGTTCCAAAATAATCAAAAATATCTGGAGGTATTAACTTTTATTGCCCCTTACCTGCCATTTGTCTTTTAACAAGAGGAGTCCAGATGAGACAAGGAAACAAGGAGACTGCATAAATTGTGAATTCTCTATATTTAAAAAAAAGATAAGTCTTCAGTTTCATCTATGTTATTTTAGGAATGCGAGAGGAGAAACAAGATAAAGACCAGAGGAGACAAGCAGAGGAGATGCCATGCACTGTGAACCCCCTCATTAAAAAAGATAAGTATGCAATTATTATAAATCATTATCAGAATTGTATATAACGATAAATTGTTCTTCTTTTTACATGATTTTGATGAAGTTATTATTTGTTATTTCGCCTTATTTGTCATGTGTCTTTTAGAGAGGAGAAGGGAGGAAGCAGCGTCCCTGTAAACTCTCATTTAAAAAAAGATAAGTATAAATTTTATTCGTTGTTATTATCAGAATTCCTTTACAGATAAATAGTTCCTCTTGGGCTTAAGTTGTTTATTAACTATTACTTTCACTGTCTCCCATTTGTCTCTTAGAGTAAAGAGATGAGATGACACGAGGACAAACAAGACAAAGACCAGAGGAGACAAGCAGAGGAGATGCCATGCACTGTGAACCCCTTCATTAAAAAAGATAAGTATGCATTTATTATAAATTATTATCAGAATTGTATATAACGATAAATTGTTCCTCTTTTTACATAATTTTGATGAAGTTATTAATTGTTATTTCGCCTTATTTGTCATGTGTCTTTTAGAGAGGAGAGAAGGGAGGAGGCAGCGTGCCTGTAAACTCTCATTTAAAAAAGATAAGTATAAATTTTATTCGTTGTTATTATCAGAATTCCTTTACAGATAAATAGTTCCTCTTGGGCTTAAGTTGTTTATTAACTATTACTTTCACTGTCTCCCATTTGTCTCTTAGAGTAAAGAAATGAGATGACACGAGGACAAACAAGACAAAGACCAGAGGAGACAAGCAGAGGAGATGCCATGCACTGTGAACCCCTTCATTAAAAAGAAATAAGTATGCATTTATTATAAATTATTATCAGAATTGTATATAACGATAAATTGTTCTTCTTTTTACATAATTTTGATTAATTTATCGACTTATTTCGCCTTAATTGTCATTGTGTCTTTTAGAGAGGAGAGAAGGGAGGAGGCAGCATGCCCTGTAAGCAGGCAGGCTGAGTGAACCCTCTGATTTAAAAGGTAAGTATAAATTTATTTCATGCTATTATTTAAAATTCATATATAGTTGAATACTTCTCCTGTTGGGTTGCTGAGGTTATTAACTGTTGTCCTCTTTGTCTGTCTTTATCCATTTCCAGTGAGGACAAGCGCCCCAGACATCCTCCTCATCTGCTGCAGCAGCAGCATCGTCAGTTGCTGTCCTGAAGATCATCAGGACAAGTGGGATCAAACTCATCTCCAGGGAGACTGGGACCTGAATGCAGCCTTGAAGGTTTAAAAAATGTAAATAATGAGAAAGAAAGAGAGACACAAAGTTTATGCATTATTTGATAAAAGTGCTTGCTAAATGTTTATGACCTGGTTTGACACTGAAAATGACGATATAGGAATTCCACAAAGAGCTCCTGAGTTGAGTAAGTGGTGTCAAAATGTTCCAACCTCATTGCCGCATCAAAAAAATAAAACAGGCGGAAATGATTTTATTCTGTTAAGTGGCTGCGTTCTTGAACACACTGTGTTTTTTTTACAGCACTAATATCATCTTAGCTGGATATTTTCTCAAAACTGAATGGAAAATGAAAGAATTATTTGCAAGACAATGTTGAAGCAAAATTGAAACTACACTAAACAGCGTTTTTAAATAAAAGTAAAATAGTGAAAAATGGCCCATGTCCCATGCCTGGTCCCAACAAGAACAAGTTGATGAAGGTATAAAAGTTATGATATATGAAAAACAACCAACTGGAAAAAGGGGGATCAAGTTTTAAAGGTGCTCAGCCAAACTGTGTAACATTTACAGTATACAGGGTGTAAAATGATAATTTTATACCTTTTTAGGCTGATAATGAATCACTGTCACAGACCTTACATAAAAGCTAAAAAATATTTTTGCATTTTGTTCTGGGAAAATAGTTTCAACAAACAAAATGTGCTCTTGTTTCTTTGTCAGCTCTCTCTTCTGTTTACACAGTAATGCAGGGATACATCCATCCTTTCCTGCGAATCCCTTCTACGTGTGAGAGTCTGAATTAGATGCAGGAATGGGAGCCTCCACCACTCATAGTGAAAACAGCTAATTACAGAATGTAAATACACTGAATAGCTGTTGCTGAAAAAAATGCAGAAAACAAGCTTTTATTTCCAGAAAATATGAAGGACTATAAATCCTTCACAGTAGCATTAGACAAGTTGTTACTACTGAAAATAAGCAATTAACCATTTCAGTTAAATATATTTTAAAATTATTATTATTATTATTAGATGTATACAGGTAAGGTTTAGCTTTGCATAAAACAGATAATAATAAAATGTAATATTTAACATTTGGTTTCTGTAAGTACACTGAAGTCATGGTGATGAGTGACGTGTTGAGCTGTCTCTATAAAAGCAGAGCCCACAATTCTATATCCATTCTCCACCTGGCGCTGACAGAAGCAGAACTCTTGTGAAGTGAAACTCTTCAACCTTGAAGCCAAGTGCTGTCTTGTTGCGAAGACTGTGAAAACCCTCACTTAATAAAACAGCCTTTGACCTGTGGACATCTTCAGGAACCAGCTGTGGAAGTGGCAAAAATGGCCTCCACTGATTTACGCCTTGAGAAACACCTGCTGACCTTAGGCATCTGCTATTCGCTTGATAAACGCTATGGTAAAACACAGGAGGGATACAGAGGAGTCCAGATGAGACAAGGAAACAAGGAGACTGCATAAATTGTGAACCCTCTATTTGAAAAAACAAAAGATAAGTATTCATTTTGTTCTATGATATTACCAGAATTCCTGTACAGATGAAAAGTTCTTCTTGCTGCTGAAGTTGTTTATTAACTATTACCTTCTTAATACTATTACTGTTCTTCTGCCCCTAGTCTCGACTAGACAAGACAAGAGGCGAGGAGACAGGGCGGCATGCACTGTGAACCCTCTCACCTAAAAACATAAGCATACATCAATAATCGTCATCATCAAATTTCTATTATCATAAATAATTCTTGTTTTCACATCATTTTCGATGAAGTTATTAAGTTTTATTTCCCTTATCTGTCATGTATCTTTTAGAGGAGAGAAGGGAGGAGGCAGCATGCCCTGTAAACTCTCATTTTAAAAAAGCTAAGTATACATTTATTCTTTGTTATTATCAGAATTTCTGTACAGATAAATAGTTCCTCTGGTGCTGCAGTTGTTTATTAACTATTGCCTTCTTAATACTATTAACTTCCTCCTGCCCCTTGTCTCGACTAGACAAAGTTTTTAATTCAAATAAAACCAACAAATGATGTTGGAAACAATCTGTAACATTGAAGAGAAGCAGTAAAATTGAAGAATATTTAAATCCTTTTTTATTCTTATTTCACTAGTACAGAATGCCAAAATGTAACAGCAGAGTCTGTTTGAAACTGTTTTAAAGTCAGAACTGCACAGTTATCTCCACATTTTAATCCAGACTTTAATTAGTCGGATCATGTCATGACTAATGTGACTAATGTTTTTTGTTTGGTTTTTTTCTTTCCTTTTAGGTCGTCTGGTGAGGCCAACGCAAATCCTTCAGATAATCTCTACAAACCTGAGGAACCGTCCTCTGAGCAGATCAAACATCGACTCCATTTACGAGTCCATACCCAGCCTGTACCACAGCCTCGTGACAGGTTCTAAGGACTTCCCTTTAATCCCAGTGAAAGGATTGTACAGCTCGCGCCTGATGTTCACGCCCTTTCCTCATAGCAGGCAGAGCCAGAGGGAGAATACCCCACCATCTCCTCTAACGGAAGAACCAGTAGGTCTAATGGTGCCCACTGCAGGCTCCAGTTCTCCTCCTCCAAATATACTGACTACAGTTCTTCCTGAGAAGACAGAGATTGAAGCGCTGAAGGCCGACCGCAGGAACTGTGTCCGCAGCTTGGAGTTTGATGGCAGCACTGTCACCAGAGTCATCTCCACTGTGTACCGCACTGAAAGCGCTGAGCTGACCAACTGCTGGAGAGTGACCGACTACACTGCAGACGGACACCTTCTCATGTCAGTCCTCTGTCGGTTTACCAAGGTGTCGACAAAGTCTTAAAGACTCGAAACAGGGGAAGAGGAAGGATACAGAGGAAGAGCAGCAGCAGCAGCAGCAGCCTGTCTCCACCAAAGAAGCGCTTGAGAGTGTGATGGGATGGTCAGACAATCCACCAGTTCTCATGCACCAACCAGGACATTAAGCAGCTCCCAGAGGTTCTTTGGTGCTTTGACCACATTTGCACTGCTGCAGCTTTTGGTCTGTCCCTTGTGGCCTGTGCATCTGGCACGGCTAGAAACACCAGGTAGCCTCTTGCACGGGGCCCATGCAGACATGCTGCACCATGGATATGGTTGGCTGAGGAGTTATTATTGTACATTTGTAAATAGTTATTTTCATCATGGTACACAGGTCAGTGTTTTTGGTGCGTCTCGCACCTTTCTTTATTCTTTATGCTGGCCTGTGTGTCTGATATGGTGGAAAACATGAGGGAGCTTCCAGGAACTCTAGAGATAGGAGCTCCCTTGAAAGAAAAATTTTTATTATCCCCCCCAAACAGGATGAATTGGAAACACTAAATTGCCTGTGCCCTGTTCAGGGTTTAGCTCACCTCCTACCCAATATGTGTTGGGACAGACAGCAGTCCCCCTGAAGACTTGAACAGCAAAAGCCCTTACGATGGATGTGTGTAAATAAAGTTGAATGTGTTTTCTTGAGCTAGAAGCACATGCAACTTGACTCATCATCACAAGCTTCAGATTCAAGTTTAAGATAGGAATGAGAAGACCTATCAAAACAGCTGCAGGGACAGAGTCAGAGCAAGAAATACTACTGATCCACCAATCAGAGGCAGTTCAACAAGGAAGAACAGCCTGATAGAAGAGGCAGGAAAAGACAGGATCAGCAAGACAGGGGCCAGTGAAGATATTAACCCCACCTACAATTTCTCCCAGCTATCCAGACCAGCCAGAGGTGGACAGAGTGGAAAACATGTACCTGTTCATTAAGGATCAAAATCTGTCATTTTACACCCTGTAGACATTTACAGTATACAAGGTTTAAATATGAGTTTTGACCTTTTAGAATGATAATGAATCACTGCCACAGACCTTACATAAAAGCTAAAAAATATTTTTTGTATTTTGTTCTGGGAAAAAAGTTTCAACAAACGAAATGTTCTCGTTTCTTTGTCAGCTCTCTCGTCTGTTTCAACTTACAAGCCAGGTTTATAAATTCAAATTGAATACATTTGAATATGTGATTGAAATGTAACTGTTAGTTTAATCACATTAAGTCAAGTAAATTCCACCAGGGTTAGAAGCTGAGACAGACACAACAGTTAATGCTACTCTACTAACCGAAGCAAAAAGTCATATCCTGGTCTTGATTGTAATTTTGACCAAAGATGTGGTTACTGTGTTCTGGCTTTAGAGGGCAGCATAGTTGGATACCTCATCCAGATTCTTTTATTTAAAAAAAAAAGCTTTGGCTGATGGATGATGTTACCCACCAGCTGGGTGAAACGGAATTTACATTAAACAAGATTTTCTCCTTGGCAATAAAATATAGAGTGGTACAGCCTCTTTTCGATCAATTCATGCGCCTGCATCATAATTTGCCTGACTCCTGTTTAAATGTTGAGCGATGGTGGAGGCGGGGCCCCCTGCAGCTACCTCACCTGCTGTCACCCTTCCTTCAGTGGGGCAGGTGAATTATTGATAAAGTATGAGGAGATGGGGTTTGGTGTGAAGGCTGCCACACACACTCCTACCCTACCAAGACACACACAAACCCCGCCTCTTAAAACCACTTAAGATGACACAATTGAATTGTACAGTTGAAAGTAGGCGTGAGCTTCTGGTGATCACATGGCAGGACAGCGGAGGTGGGTTCATGATTAAATAATTATTCACTGGTAGATGAATCAATTTAGTCTGAAAACTATAAATCAATGAAACAGATCAAGACATAATTGATATTCTTTGGACAAAGTGCAGCAGTGAAGAGGTTTACAATTGAAGAACAAATGAGCAAAGACATCAGCCCGTAGTTTCAATAGGAGCCTATCATGACTCAAAGTCCAAAGGTAAAGGAAGTGCTAAAAACATTCTATCTCAGTAGATTCATATTCTGGAAAATGTTCAGGCACAAACAAGGACTAAAAACAGCCTTTCCAGAGCATCTTGCTTGTACTTCATGTAGGATCTTTGGCCATGATACAACGAAAAATGTAAACCATTTGGAAATCAATAATGGAGAAAATCTGTATATGACAGAAGAAAATCAGAATGTTAAACATGTTATTTCTGTGGTTTGTTTAGTGATGTTTAATGATATTTATTTTGGAGTACACTACAACCATTAACAATACAGTTTTCCAAGAAGATAAAGGGGTTTTGCAAGGAAAAAAAAGGTTTTTCTTGATTATTACTACATGAAAAAGGTAGCAAATAAAGTAGAAATGTTTATTTTTCCCAAAACCCAATAGACACTGCCCCCCCTCAGCACCACCACCTAAATTAATGAACTCAGAAATAAACAGAAAGGGAGGTATACAGACAAACCTAATAATAATTAAGACCACAAAAGTACAACAAAATAGGAGAATTAAATGTGGACTCTTAAACATTAGATCGCTCCCATCTAAAGCTGTATTATTAAATCTAATGGAGGACTCCTATGCTAACTGTAGTCCCTCCGAACTGTTTCTACTTGTTGGTAGTGCTGCTGGCTCAATGAGAATTACACTCAACTCTATTGCCCCCATGGTTTAACTCCCAAACCCGCATATTAAAGCATAGTACGCGAAAACTTGAAAGGAACTGGACGAATCCTGCTTAGCCTGGCATGATAGTCTTAAAACATATAAGTAAGGCTCTCTGTAATGCCAGAGCAGCCTATTACTCATCTTTAATGGAGGAAAATAAAAAACAACCCTAGGTTTCTTTTCAGCACTGTAGCCAGGCTGAGAGAGAGTCATAGCTCTATTGCTGAATGTATTCCTACCGCTCTCAGTAGTGACGATTTCATGAAATTCTTTAATGATAAAATTCTAACTATTAGAGACAAATTTCACCACCTCCTGCCCCCTCAACCGGCATGGATTTATCTTCAAACACAGGAACCTTAGAAACAGCTTTAAAACCCGATACATACTTAGACAGTTTCTCTCCCATCGACCTTCGCCAACCACCTTCAACAACGTCTTCATCTAAACCATCAACCTCTTAGACCCCTTCCCAACTAAGGAAGTTTTACCTCTAGTTGGCACCTCTTTACTAGATATAATCAATCTGTCTTTATTAACTAGCTATGTACTGCAGTCCTTTAAAGTAGCTGTAATTAAACCTTAACCTTGTCAATAATTAGGCCTAGGTTGCCAGGTGACTTCTCATGATGCCCCGAGCTCCTCTCCTCCTCTCTCCTCTCCATCTTTACACATTCATCCCATCAATGCTCGTTACTAACTTGACTTCTTCTCTCTCCTGTAGATTTGTCCATTCTCATCTCTCTCCTCTCTCCTGCTCAACACGCACTGCTTCAATTATCATTATTATTTTTATATGTAGTCTGATTATTATTATTATTATCATTATTATTAGTCTTATTATTATGATACAGCTGTATTAGGAACGTGGATTGTGCCATGTTCTCTTTCCTCCTGCTCTCTCTCTCTCTCTCTCTGGGTCTCTGTAAATACAACTATAAACGGTCTATACCTGCTCTATATGAAAGGTGCCCTGAGATAACTTCTGGTATGATGTGGGGCTATATAAATAATTTGAATTTATTTTCCTTAAAGTTTTTCAAAAGTTGGGGTGGTCAAAATGGAGTCAGAGGTGGGCAAGACATTTAGACCCAGTATGGGTCAAGACTCAAAATCACTGGAACCTACGATTCCCATAATGCTACTTAATTACTTTTCTGTTAGATCCTCCATAACTGGCCAATGCCCCTTTAAACTCTGTTAAACACCAGTTTCTGAGGCAGTTGTTGGTCAGCTTGCATCTGACAAAACAAAATAAATAATTTCTCCCCCTGATACACAGGCTAGGATCCTGAGACACCAGGACATTAAGCAGCTCCCAGAGGTTCTTTGGTGCTTTGACCACATTGCACTGCTGCAGCTTTTGGTCTGTCCTTGTGGCCTGTGCATCTGGCACGGCTAGAAACACCCAGGTAGCGTCTTGCACCGGGGCCCATGCAGACATGCTGCACCATGAATATGGTTGGCTGAGGAGTTATTATTGTGGATTTGTAAATAGTTTGTTTCATCCTGGTACACAGGTCAGTGTTTTTGGTGCGTCTCACACCTTTCTTTATTTCTTTATGCTGGCCTGTGTGTCTGGTATGGTGGAAAGCATGAGGAGCTGCCAAGAACTTTTGAGATAGGGGCTCTCTTGAAAGAGATCCCCAAACAGGATGAATTGGAAACACTAAATTGCCTGTGCCCTGTTCAGGGTTTACCTCACCTCCTACCCAATATGTGTTGGGACAGACAGCAGTCTCCTGAAGACTTGAACAGCAAAGCACTTCGATGGATGTCTGAAAATAAAGTTGAATGTGTTTTCTTGAGCTAGAAGCACATGCAACTTGACTCATCATCACAAGCTTCAGATTCAAGTTTAAGATAGGAATGAGAAGACCTATTAAAACAGCTGCAGGGACAGAGTCAGAGCAAGAAATACTACTGATCCACCAATCAGAGGCAGTTCAACAAGGAAGAACAGCCTGATAGAAGAGGCAGGAAAAGACAGGATCAGCAAGACAGGGGCCAGTGAAGATATTAACCCCACCTACAATTTCTCCCAGCTATCCAGACCAGCCAGAGGTGGACAGAGTGGAAAACATGTACCTGTTCATCAAGGATAAGAATCTGGGACACCAAGATGTCTTTACTTATAAAGGATTTTTGACTTTGATTTGAAACCTCACAGAATGAAGAAATTGGTAAGTATTCCTTGAAAAAGCATCTAAAAAGTTAAAATATATTGTGTTTATAGTGTGGTAGCCCTTCTACATACATTTTCTTACATTTACTTTCAGCTCTCGTCTGTTTCAACTTACAAGCCAGGTTCATAAATTCAAATTGAATACATTTGAATATATGATTGAAATGTAACTGTTAGTTTAATCACATTAAGTCAAGTAAATTCCACCAGGGTTAGAAGCTGAGACAGACACAACAGTTAATGCTACTCTACTAACCGAAGCAAAAAAAGTCATATCCTGGTCTTGATTGTAATTTTGACCAAAGATGTGGTTACTGTGTTCTGGCTTTAGAGGGCAGCATAGTTGGATACCTCATCCAGATTCTTTTATTTAAAAAAAAAAGCTTTGGCT
The DNA here is from genome assembly GCF_016859285.1 of Xiphias gladius. Lineage (NCBI taxonomy): Eukaryota > Metazoa > Chordata > Actinopteri > Istiophoriformes > Xiphiidae > Xiphias > Xiphias gladius. Next base: position 26,667 of record NW_024401940.1, read on the forward strand.
GATGGATGATGTTACCCACCAGCTGGGTGAAACGGAATTTACATTAAACAAGATTTTCTCCTTGGCAATAAAATATAGAGTGGTACAGCCTCTTGTCGATCAATTCATGCGCCTGCATCATAATTTGCCTGACTCCTGTTTAAATGTTAGGCGATGGTGGAGGCGGGGCCCCTGCAGCTACCTCACCTGCTGTCACCCTTCCTTCAGTGGGGCAGGTGAATTATTGATAAAGTATGAGGAGAAGGTTTGGTGTGAAGGCTGCCACACACACACTCCT
>NW_024401941.1:0-26903 GCF_016859285.1 Xiphias gladius
ACGCAATTCACGCAGCAACATTCTGGCCACAAAACAGCTTGTGGAGTCAAATCTCACAGTGTAAATAAGTATTTACAGATGTTGAAAAAATTGATTTCCATCCTATTAATTCAGGATTGTGTTGACTCAGATCATACGCGTCTCGTTCCTTTAACACGATGAGTAGTTTGCGGCCTTTGGCTTCCTGCAGCAGTGAATCAGGTAAGCGTTGGAGAGCAAATGATCTTTGACTCGACCGCACCGTTCTGAATGTTAATACCTGCGAAGGATTTGAGTGTTTGCCAGCTACTGATTTATAGTTGGAGTAATCCCTCTTGGGGGTGAAATACCTGAAAAAGATATTTTATGATTTCAGAAATACATCTGCATTAATTAGTTATTGATTAGAATTTACCTCTCCATTCCTGCAAAGCTTATGATCTGGGGAGGCGTCCATAAAAAATAACATGAAGTAAGAGCGCTAAGAGAGAAGGAAGGAGCAGAGTTTTATTCCTGTGTTTGTCCTCTCTGTCGTTGAGGCTCTTGTTTATTTCTCACCAACCTTTATCTATACAGATTACACCTTAGGGACGTGGTCAGGAGCTGGAGCATATACCAGCTGACACTGGGCGAGAGGCGGGCTACACACTCGGACAGGTCGCCGATCTTTACAGGGCTGACAAATTGAAACAAGCAAGCGTTCACTCTCACAGTCACACCTCGGTGAATGTGAGAGTTGCCGACTGACCAGTATTTAATGATGTCTTATATATTTAATTTTGAAACACTCTGGGTCTCCATACTCCACAATACAAGTAAACTTCGAGCACTCAAAATTTCACAAAAGTGATTGTAGAAAAGTATTACAGTTCTGATGTAAGAATATGAAAGCAGCATTTTAATGCCGAAGCTGATTCACGTGGTGCTAAAGTCAATATACTCTTTTGTTTTCTTATGTATTTGTTTATTTATTTTTAATTCTACTGTCAAACAAACATGATGATGTCACAGATGATGTGACATCACAAAGCTTATCAAAAGCGCATGGTGACATCAAAGCATGGTGACATCACACATTTCAATTGCATGGAGTTACATTTGCAAATTTCTACTCTCACAAAGTCTGACTACGAAGTGAGGGACACTTGTGCATCGCCTGTTAGGCTGGGTTACACAAAATTTCCTAATACTGACAGACTGTGATCTAGCAGTGTATTTACGAACTGCAATGGAGAAAGAGGAATTTTCAGAAAAGCTTCTCAGGTGGAAGCTCAACAAACTCGAGGAGCAAAATAGAGAACCATGAAGTCCTGGAAAGAGGAAGCCGTTTCCAACAGCCAGGTAAGAGAGTCTCTTGAGACTACAATTCAGGCTCTGCAGGGAGAGCTGGAAGCCCAAAAAAGAGGCTTGAGGAACTCAAAACCGAGTTGGACGAAACCCAGAGAGACAACAAAGCGACTTGTCATGACAAAACTGCCCTGTTGGTTGACCGGAAAAACAAAAGAAAAAAAATTCACGAAGGGGAGTTAAGAAATTTAGATGAGTCTTGACAGCGTATAAAACATCAAAACAATGTCTTGTTATATATGCAAGGAGACTTTGATGAGAAGCTGGCATTGCAGAAAGAGGAAGCCGACAGGGCATTGAAAGAGCAGGCTGGAAAATATGAATGTGAGGTGCTGAAAATGAAGAAACAGCTCTATCAGATGGCGGAGGAGAACAAAAGAGTTGTGCAGCAGCTAACAGAAAAAAATCGAGGCCTTGGAAAAAGAAATGAATCTCAAGAGCACAGCTGAACTTGAAAGCAGATTCATGTCTGAAAAACTGGAAATGAAATTAATCAAACAGGCTAAGATTATAAAAAGAGAGGAGGATCTGACCAAGACAGTGTCGAATTAAAGGATACTCTCGTGAAAAAAAACGAAAATATTGCAACCCTAGAGAGGGAGGTGATGTCTCTAAAGCACGACAGGAACACTTTGGGGGAAGAATTGAAGGCAGAAAAAACCAATTTTTATATGCTATCCCAAGTAAAGACTCTCCTGAAGGCCAGCGTCAAGCGTCTAGAGGACGAAAAAGAAAAGGAAGTGTCCATGTTGAATAACACAAAAATAGAGCTGAAGGAGGCCATGCAAGCAAAGAGCAACCTGATTGAAAAACTCGGACTTGAATCCTCTAAAATGAAAGCCAATGAGAAAAGAAATGAGCAAGCTGAGGGCTAAGCTCAGAAAATTGGAGACATCGTGCTGCGTTACAAGGGTGATATACAGGCATGCATGTCTGATATCGAAAATCCCAAGAAATTAAGAAGCAGAATAATGGAGATGAAAATACAGCACATAGACACCGATGAGTGTGAGAAGATGGATGAAAACACTAGGGAGGCCTTTCAAGATAAGCAACAGTCTAAAGACAAAGCTTGGTGTTTATGAAAGGATCCAGCAGAGTAACTTCAATGAGAAGAGAAATATTCTGGGCGGCTGGAGAAAGGAGAGGAAGATTTGGCTAAAACAAGACATTTTTCATAAAATTACTTAATGAAAAGGTTATGGAGGTGGAAAACTTGAAAAAAGACCTTCATAACTCAACAAAGCCAAAGAGCGTAAAATCCTGCCAAAATAAGAAACTACAGGGAATAACCAAAGTGATTCCACAGGTACAACCAGCACTTTACCCAGAAGACTGGAATCCACTTGGCTGCCCTGATGACAGTATCACATCATCTCTGCAAACCTGTGTGGATGACGTGGTATCATCACCCTGGCAGCCACCTCCTTGTACAGGTGGCAATATCGTACATGTGAGGCCGTTTGTGGACGATGGCATGCCACGAGTTGACATTTAACCCCCCTCCTTCCCGAAATTGTAAACCAAATCCAGTCAAGAACCCCACCACCACCTCACACACACCTCTCTGTCTCTCTCTCTAAATCTCTCTCTTTCTCTCTCAACCCGACCGGTCAGGGCAGATGGCCGCCCACCCAGAGCCCGCTTCTGCTCAAGGATTCTTCCTGTTGAAAGGGAGTTTTTCCTTGCCACCGTCGCCAAGTGCTTGCTCATGGGGGAATGTTGGGTCTATGTCAATAATGTTGTAGAGAATACCGTCCAGGCCTGCTCTGTATGAAAAGTGCCCTGAAATAACTTCTGTTATGATTTCGGCTTCCCTCCACACCCCAAAGAGAAGATATTTGGAAAATTGAAAAATCGAAATTTTCCACAAAATTCTGCTCCAAAACTGGGCAAATCACGTGAGGCGACCGGACCTCTACCTAAGAAAGCTAATCCTCTCACATGATTTTGCCATCTTCCCCATGAATAAAAATACTACAATGAAATGAATTTGAAGCTCAAGTTGTAGGGTTTGGTATTTCTGTATCTGTGTTAAGTTGTGTATGATTACGGTGATTTGGACCGACTTCATTTGTAGAGTAATTCAAAGAGGCGTCTGGCTCCTCTACATACCCATGCCATGGCGGCAGACAGACAGTTAGCCGCTAGCTGGTGAACATATTGGAGCATTTAGCGGCTAAAGAGCCAGATATTTCCCTCAGGAGTTAATGGAGACCAAAGACAGAGCTAAGAGAGAGGAATACTGGACTTAAATTCATCAGTCGGACAAACACAACTCCAAATAAATGACAATGTTGCTCTGTGAGTTCATGGTATGTCAATATTGTGTTCACAGCTTGTTTCCACTGCCCCCAAGTGTCCAAAATAAACAGATAAATAAATCGTAAATAAAAGAATGACTTATTGCACTTTTGATTGTTACTTTCAGTTTGGGATGTTTATATGTATTTTTACCGTTGATATTTTTAGTTTTGCTGTTAACCAAGAACTTGTGTGTGTGTGTGCTGTAGCTCATCACCCCCACTAAGTCTCTCTCTGTAACAGAGATCAGTGGCAGTGAATGAGCAGCTTTGCGTGTCACTGGTAATACCAAGAGGAAAGAGGAAGGGAGGGAGGAGGAGTCGTTAAGCTGCTTCACATGAGAGAGAGAAGCGAGAGATAAAGAGAGAAGAACAGAAGAAGAAAAATGAGTCATTTCTGAGAATTTAGCGCTGGAAGTAAGGAGAGAAACAAGCGAAGGAAAGAGTCACATCTGAAAAGAGAAGGAGTCACACTGACTCTGTGGGACTAACAGGTTTCTCAACACCTCCTGAAAAAAGACTGTACTGCCTCGTTCTCCGTTCTGTTCTCCGGTTCTTCTTCCCTCCATCCACCAGAGGAACACAACGTCAGACACCACCGGTTACACTTGAGCAGTTACTGCTTTGTAGCGAAAAGTTCAGCTAACTCTCATCGATGAAACTCTTTGTGCGTCTGTTGAATCTGCATCTTGGTGGCCTTGAAGGATGTTTTAGAGAGACAGGGTTGGTGCCGACCCCAAAGCTCGCTTAGGTTGAGCCCCTGGTCGCCACGGTGACCGTCCTGGACGGCAAACACGCCCGGCATCTTCGCGTGGCGGCGCATGTTGCGGATGGCGAGCGAGGGCACCGTGGAAGTGGCGGCTGCATAAGCAATATAATATGTTGGTCTGTGTTGTGGAGTTCCTCTGCCTCCCACTAGCCAGAAAAAATGTATCAATGCTGCATTGATCATTCATTTTGTCAAAATTAAAAATTTCCCATTACCTGAAATTCCACGCAGCAACATTCTGGCCACAAAACAGCTTGTGGGAGTCAAATCTCACAGTGTAAATAGAGTATTTACAGATGTTGAAAAAATTGATTTCCATCCTATTAATTCAGGATTGTGTTGACTCAGATCATACGCGTCTCGTTCCTTTAACACGATGAGTAGTTTGCGGCCCTTTGGCTTCCTGCAGCAGTGAATCAGGTAAAGCGTTGGAGAGCAAATGATCTTTGACTTTCCGACCGCACCGTTCTGAATGTTAATACCTGCGAGAAGGGATTTGAGTGTTTGCCAGCTACTGATTTATAGTTGGAGTAATCCCTCTTGGGGGGTGAAATACCTGAAAAGATATTTTATGATTTCAGAAATACATCTGCATTAATTAGTTATTGATTAGAATTTACCTCTCCATTCCTGCAAAGCTTATGATCTGGGGAGGCGTCCATAAAAAATAACATGAAGTAAGGCGCTAAGAGAAGGAAGGAGCAGAGTTTTTATTCCTGTATTTGTCCTCTCTGTCGTTGCCGCTCTTGTTTTTCTCACCATCCTTTATCTATACCGCTTACACCTGAGGTCGTGGTCAGGAGCTGGAGCATATCCCAGCTGACACTGGGCGAGGCGGGCTACACCCTCGGACAGGTCGCCGATCTTTACAGGGCTGACAAATTGAAACAAGCAAGCGTTCACTCTCACAGTCACACCTCGGTGAATGTGAGAGTTGCCGACTGACCGAGTATTTAATGATGTCTTATATATTTAATTTTGAAACACTCTGGGTCTCCATACTCCACAATACAAGTAAAACTCGAGCACTCAAAATTTCACCAAAGTGAATGTAGAAAAGTATTACAGTTCTGATGTAAGAATATGAAAGCAGCATTTTAATGCGAAGCTGATTCACGTGGTGCTAAAGTCAATATACTCTTTTGTTTTCTTATGTATTTGTTTATTTATTTTTAATTCTACTGTCAAACAAACATGATGATGTCACAGATGATGTGACATCACAAAGCTTATCAAAAGCGCATGGTGACATCAAAAGCGCATGGTGACATCACACATTTCAATTGCATGGAGTTACATTTGCAAATTTCTACTCTCACAAAGTCTGACTACGAAGTGAGGGACACTTGTGCATCGCCTGTTAGGCTGGGTTACACAAAATTTCCTAATACTGACAGACTGTGATCTAGCAGTGTATTACGAACTGCAATGGAGAAAGAGGAATTTTCAGAAAAGCTTCTCAGGTGGAAGCTCAACAAACTCGAGGAGCAAAATAGAGAACCATGAAGTCCTGGAAAGAGGAAGCCGTTTCCAACAGCCAGGTAAGAGTCTCTTGAGACTACAATTCAGGCTCTGCAGGGAGAGCTGGAAGCCCAAAAAAGAGGCGAGGAACTCAAAACCGAGTTGGACGAAACCAGAGAGACAACAAGCGACTTGTCGCGACAAAACTGCCCTGTTGGTTGACCGGAAAAACAAAGAAAAAAAATTCACGAAGGGGAGTTAAGAAATTTAGATGAGTCTTGACAGCGTATAAAAACATCAAAACAATGTCTTGTTATATATGCAAGGAGACTTTGATGAGAAGCTGGCATTGCAGAAAGAGGAAGCCGACAGGGCATTGAAAGAGCAGGCTGGAAAATATGAATGTGAGGTGCTGAAAATGAAGAAACAGCTCTATCAGATGGCGGAGGAGAACAAAAGAGTTGTGCAGCAGCTAACAGAAAAATACGAGGCCTTGGAAAAAGAAATGAATCTCAAGAGCACAGCTGAACTTGAAAGCAGATTCATGTCTGAAAAACTGGAAATGAAATTAATCAAACAGGCTAAGATTATAAAAGAGAGGAGGGATCTGACCAAGACAGTGTCCGAATTAAAGGATACTCTCGTGAAAAAAAACGAAAATATTGCAACCCTAGAGAGGGAGGTGATGTCTCTAAAGCACGACAGGAACACTTTGGGGGAAGAATTGAAGGCAGAAAAAACCAATTTTTATATGCTATCCCAAGTAAAGACTCTCCTGAAGGCCAGCGTCAAGCGTCTAGAGACGAAAAAAAGAAAGGAAGTGTCCATGTTGAATAACACAAAAATAGAGCTGAAGGAGGCCATGCAAGCAAGAGCAACCTGATTGAAAAACTCGGACTTGAATCCTCTAAAATGAAAGCCAATGAGAAAGAAATGAGCAAGCTGAGGGCTAAGCTCAGAATATTGGAGACATGCGTGCTGCGTTTCAAGGGTGATATACAGGCATGCATGTCTGATATCGATAATCCCAAGAAATTAAGAAGCAGAATAATGGAGATGAAAATACAGCACATAGACACCGATGAGTGTGAGAAGATGGATGAAAACACTAGGGAGGCCTTTCAAGATAAGCAACAGTCTAAAGACAAAGCTTGGTGTTTATGAAAGGATCCAGCAGAGTAACTTCAATGAGAAGAGAAGAAATATTCTGGAAGCGGCTGGAGAAAGGAGAGGAAGATTTGGCTAAAACAAGACATTTTTCATAAAATTACTTAATGAAAAGGTTATGGAGGTGGAAAAATTGAAAAAAGACCTTCATAGCATAACAAAGCCAAAGAGGGTTAAATCATGGGTAAATAAGAAAGTACTGGGAATTACCAAAGTGATTCCACAGGTACAACCAGCACTTTACCCAGAAGACTGGAATCCACTTGGCTGCCCTGATGACAGTATCACATCATCTCTGCAAACCTGTGTGGATGACGTGGTATCATCACCCTGGCAGCCACCTCCTTGTACAGGTGGCAATATCGTACATGTGAGGCCGTTTGTGGGCGATGGCATGCCACGAGTTGACATTTAACCCCCCTCCTTCCCGAAATTGTAAACCAAATCCAGTCAAGAACCCCACCACCACCTCACACACACCTCTCTGTCTCTCTCTCTAAATCTCTCTCTTTCTCTCTCAACCCGACCGGTCGAGGCAGATGGCCGCCCACCCAGAGCCGCTTCTGCTCAAGGATTCTTCCTGTTGAAAGGAGTTTTCCTTGCCACCGTCGCCAAGTGCTTGCTCATGGGGAATGTTGGGTCTATGTCAATAATGTTGTAGAGAATACCGTCCAGGCCTGCTCTGTATGAAAAGTGCCCTGAAATAACTTCTGTTATGATTTCGGCTTCCCTCCACACCCCAAAGAGAAGATATTTGGAAAATTGAAAAATCGAAATTTTCCACAAAAGAATTCTGCACCAAAACTGGTCAAATCTCGTGAGTAGACCGGACCTCTACCTAAGAAAGCTAATCCTCTCACATGATTTTGCCATCTTCCCCATGAATAAAAATACTACAATGAAATGAATTTGAAGCTCAAGTTGTAGGGTTTGGTATTTCTGTATCTGTGTTAAGTTGTGTATGATTACGGTGATTTGGACCGACTTCATTTGTAGAAGTAATTCAAAGAGGCGTCTGGCTCCTCTACATACCCATGCCAAGCGGCAGACAGACAGTTAGCCGCTAGCTGGTGAACATATTGGAGCATTTAGCGGCTAAAGAGCCAGATATTTCCCTCAGGAGTTAATGGAGACCAAAGACAGAGCTAAGAGAGAGAGGAATACTGGACTTAAATTCATCAGTCGGACAAACACAACTCCAAATAAATGACAATGTTGCTCTGTGAGTTCATGGTATGTCAATATTGTGTTCACAGCTTGTTTCCACTGCCCCCAAGTGTCCAAAATAAACAGATAAATACGTAAATAAAAGAATGACTTATTGCACTTTTGATTGTTACTTTCAGTTTGGGATGTTTATATGTATTTTTACCGTTGATATTTTTAGTTTTGCTGTTAACCAAGAACTTGTGTGTGTGTGTGCTGTAGCTCATCACCCCCACTAAGTCTCTCTCTGTAACAGAGATCAGTGGCAGTGAATGAGCAGCTTTGCGTGTCACTGGTAATACCAAGAGGAAAGAGGAAGGGAGGGAGGAGGAGTCGTTAAGCTGCTTCACATGAGAGAGAGAAGCGAGAGATAAAGAGAGAAGAACAGAAGAAGAAAAATGAGTCATTTCTGAGAATTTAGCGCTGGAAGTAAGGAGAGAAACAAGCGAAGGAAAGAGTCACATCTGAAAGAGAAGGAGTCACACTGACTCTGTGGGACTAACAGGTTTCTCAACACCTCCTGAAAAAAGACTGTACTGCCTCGTTCTCCGTTCTGTTCTCCGGTTCTTCTTCCCTCCATCCACCAGAGGAACACAACGTCAGACACCACGGTTACACTTGAGCAGTTACTGCTTTGTAGCGAAAAGTTCAGCTAACTCTCATCGATGAAACTCTTTGTCGTCTGTTGAATCTGCATCTTGGTGGCCTTGAAGGATGTTTTAGAGAGACAGGGTTGGTGCCGACCCCAAAAGCTCGCTTGGGTTGAGCCCCTGGTCGCCACGGTGACCGTCCTGGACGGCAAACACGCCCGGCATCTTCGCGTGGCGGCGCATGTTGCGGATGGCGAGCGAGGCACCGTGGAAGTAATGGCTCGCCAAGCAATATAATATGTTGGTCTGTGTTGTGGAGTTCCTCTGCCTCCCACTAGCCAGAAAAAATGTATCAATGCTGCATTGATCATTCATTTTGTCAAAATTAAAATTTCCCATTACCTGAAATTCACGCAGCAACATTCTGGCCACAAAACAGCTTGTGGGAGTCAAATCTCACAGTGTAAATAGAGTATTTACAGATGTTGAAAAAATTGATTTCCATCCTATTAATTCAGGATTGTGTTGACTCAGATCATACGCGTCTCGTTCCTTTAACACGATGAGTAGTTTGCGGCCCTTTGGCTTCCTGCAGCAGTGAATCAGGTAAAGCGTTGGAGAGCAAATGATCTTTGACTTTCCGACCGCACCGTTCTGAATGTTAATACCTGCGAGAGGGATTTGAGTGTTTGCCAGCTACTGATTTATAGTTGGAGTAATCCCTCTTGGGGGGTGAAATACCTGAAAAGATATTTTATGATTTCAGAAATACATCTGCATTAATTAGTTATTGATTAGAATTTACCTCTCCATTCCTGCAAAGCTTATGATCTGGGGAGGCGTCCATAAAAAATAACATGAAGTAAGGCGCTAAGAGAAGGAAGGAGCAGAGTTTTTATTCCTGTATTTGTCCTCTCTGTCGTTGCCGCTCTTGTTTTTCTCACCATCCTTTATCTATACCGCTTACACCTGAGGGTCGTGGTCAGGAGCTGGAGCATATCCCAGCTGACACTGGGCGAGGCGGGCTACACCCTCGGACAGGTCGCCGATCTTTACAGGGCTGACAAATTGAAACAAGCAAGCGTTCACTCTCACAGTCACACCTCGGTGAATGTGAGAGTTGCCGACTGACCAGTATTTAATGATGTCTTATATATTTAATTTTGAAACACTCTGGGTCTCCATACTCCACAATACAAGTAAAACTCGAGCACTCAAAATTTCACCAAAGTGAATGTAGAAAAGTATTACAGTTCTGATGTAAGAATATGAAAGCAGCATTTTAATGCGAAGCTGATTCACGTGGTGCTAAAGTCAATATACTCTTTTGTTTTCTTATGTATTTGTTTATTTATTTATTTTTAATTCTACTGTCAAACAAACATGATGATGTCACAGATGATGTGACATCACAAAAGCTTATCAAAAGCGCATGGTGACATCAAAAGCGCATGGTGACATGACACACATTTCAATTGCATGGAGTTACATTTGCAAATTTCTACTCTCACAAAGTCTGACTACGAAGTGAGGGACACTTGTGCATACGCCTGTTAGGCTGGGTTACACAAAATTTCCTAATACTGACAGACTGTGATCTAGCAGTGTATTCGAACTGCAATGGAGAAAGAGGAATTTTCAGAAAAGCTTCTCAGGTGGAAGCTCAACAAACTCGAGGAGCAAAATGAGAGAACCATGAAGTCCTGGAAAGAGGAAGCCGTTTCCAACAGCCAGGTAAGAGAGTCTCTTGAGACTACAATTCAGGCTCTGCAGGGAGAGCTGGAAGCCCAAAAAAGAGGCGAGGAACTCAAAACCGAGTTGGGCCGAAACCCAGAGAGACAACAAAGCGACTTGTCGCGACAAAACTGCCCTGTTGGTTGACCGGAAAAACAAAAGAAAAAAATTCACGAAGGGGAGTTAAGAAATTTAGATGAGTCTTGACAGCGTATAAAACATCAAAACAATGTCTTGTTATATATGCAAGGAGACTTTGATGAGAAGCTGGCATTGCAGAAAGAGGAAGCCGACAGGGCATTGAAAGAGCAGGCTGGAAAATATGAATGTGAGGTGCTGAAAATGAAGAAACAGCTCTATCAGATGGCGGAGGAGAACAAAAGAGTTGTGCAGCAGCTAACAGAAAAATCTGAGGCCTTGGAAAAGAAATGAATCTCAAGAGCACAGCTGAACTTGAAAGCAGATTCATGTATTAAAAACTGCAAAAGAAATAAAACAAACAGGCTAAAAATATAAAAGAGAGGAGGATCTGACCAAGACAGTGTCCGAATTAAAGGATACTCTCGTGAAAAAAAACGAAAATATTGCAACCCTAGAGAGGGAGGTGATGTCTCTAAAGCACGACAGGAACACTTTGGGGGAAGAATTGAAGGCAGAAAAAACCAATTTTTATATGCTATCCCAAGTAAAGACTCTCCTGAAGGCCAGCGTCAAGCGTCTAGAGACGAAAAAAAGAAAGGAAGTGTCCATGTTGAATAACACAAAAATAGAGCTGAAGGAGGCCATGCAAGCAAAGAGCAACCTGATTGAAAAACTCGGACTTGAATCCTCTAAAATGAAAGCCAATGAGAAAAATATGAGCAAGCTGAGGGCTAAGCTCAGAAAATTGGAGACATCGTGCTGCGTTACAAGGGTGATATACAGGCATGCATGTCTGATATCGAAAATCCCAAGAAATTAAGAAGCAGAATAATGGAGATGAAAATACAGCACATAGACACCGATGAGTGTGAGAAGATGGATGAAAACACTAGGGAGGCCTTTCAAGATAAGCTTAACAGTCTAAAGACAAAGCTTGGTGTTTATGAAAGGATCCAGCAGAGTAACTTCAATGAGAAGAGAAATATTCTGGAGCGGCTGGAGAAAGGAGAGGAAGATTTGGCTAAAACAAGACATTATTTCATAAAATTACTTAATGAAAAGGTTATGGAGGTGGAAAACTTGAAAAAAGACCTTCATAACATAACAAAGCCAAAGAGGGTTAAATCATGGGTAAATAAGAAAGTACTGGGAATTACCAAAGTGATTCCACAGGTACAACCAGCACTTTACCCAGAAGACTGGAATCACTTGGCTGCCCTGATGACAGTATCACATCATCTCTGCAAACCTGTGTGGATGACGTGGTATCATCACCCTGGCAGCCACCTCCTTGTACAGGTGGCAATATCGTACATGTGAGGCCGTTTGTGGGCGATGGCATGCCACGAGTTGACATTTAACCCCCTCCTTCCCGAAATTGTAAACCAAATCCAGTCAAGAACCCCACCACCACCTCACACACACCTCTCTGTCTCTCTCTCTAAATCTCTCTCTTTCTCTCTCAACCCGACCGGTCGAGGCAGATGGCCGCCCACCCAGAGCCGCTTCTGCTCAAGGATTCTTCCTGTTGAAAGGGAGTTTTTCCTTGCCACCGTCGCCAAGTGCTTGCTCATGGGGAATGTTGGGTCTATGTCAATAATGTTGTAGAGAATACCGTCCAGGCCTGCTCTGTATGAAAAGTGCCTGAAATAACTTCTGTTATGATTTCGGCTTCCCTCCACACCCCAAAGAGAAGATATTTGGAAAATTGAAAAATCGAAATTTTCACAAAGAATTCTGCTCCAAAACTGGGCAAATCACGTGAGGCGACCGGACCTCTACCTAAGAAAGCTAATCCTCTCACATGATTTTGCCATCTTCCCCATGAATAAAAATACTACAATGAAATGAATTTGAAGCTCAAGTTGTAGGGTTTGGTATTTCTGTATCTGTGTTAAGTTGTGTATGATTACGGTGATTTGGACCGACTTCATTTGTAGAAGTAATTCAAAGAGGCGTCTGGCTCCTCTACATACCCATGCCAGCGGCAGACAGACAGTTAGCCGCTAGCTGGTGAACATATTGGAGCATTTAGCGGCTAAAGAGCCAGATATTTCCCTCAGGAGTTAATGGAGACCAAAGACAGAGCTAAGAGAGAGGAATACTGGACTTAAATTCATCAGTCGGACAAACACAACTCCAAATAAATGACAATGTTGCTCTGTGAGTTCATGGTATGTCAATATTGTGTTCACAGCTTGTTTCCACTGCCCCCAAGTGTCCAAAATAAACAGATAAATACGTAAATAAAAGAATGACTTATTGCACTTTTGATTGTTACTTTCAGTTTGGGATGTTTATATGTATTTTTACCGTTGATATTTTTAGTTTTGCTGTTAACCAAGAACTTGTGTGTGTGTGTGTGCTGTAGCTCATCACCCCCCACTAAGTCTCTCTCTGTAACAGAGATCAGTGGCAGTGAATGAGCAGCTTTGCGTGTCACTGGTAATACCAAGAGGAAAGAGGAAGGGAGGGAGGAGGGAGTCGTTAAGCTGCTTCACATGAGAGAGAGAGAGAAGCGAGATAAAGAGAGAAGAACAGAAGAAGAAAAAATGAGTCATTTCTGAGAATTTAGCGCTGGAAGTAAGGAGAGAAACAAGCGAAGGAAAGAGTCACATCTGAAAGAGAAGGAGTCACACTGACTCTGTGGGACTAACAGGTTTCTCAACACCTCCTGAAAAAAGACTGTACTGCCTCGTTCTCCGTTCTGTTCTCCGGTTCTTCTTCCCTCCATCCACCAGAGGAACACAACGTCAGACACCACGGTTACACTTGAGCAGTTACTGCTTTGTAGCGAAAAAGTTCAGCTAACTCTCATCGATGAAACTCTTTGTCGTCTGTTGAATCTGCATCTTGGTGGCCTTGAAGGATGTTTTAGAGACAGGGTTGGTGCCGACCCCAAAGCTCGCTTAGGTTGAGCCCCTGGTCGCCACGGTGACCGTCCTGGACGGCAAACACGCCCGGCATCTTCGCGTGGCGGCGCATGTTGCGGATGGCGGAAGCGAGGGCACCGTGGAAGTAATGACTGCATAAGCAATATAATATGTTGGTCTGTGTTGTGGAGTTCCTCTGCCTCCCACTAGCCAGAAAAAATGTATCAATGCTGCATTGATCATTCATTTTGTCAAAATTAAAATTTCCCATTACCTGAAATTCCGCAGCAACATTCTGGCCACAAAACAGCTTGTGAGTCAAATCTCACAGTGTAAATAGAGTATTTACAGATGTTGAAAAAATTGATTTCCATCCTATTAATTCAGGATTGTGTTGACTCAGATCATACGCGTCTCGTTCCTTTAACACGATGAGTAGTTTGCGGCCCTTTGGCTTCCTGCAGCAGTGAATCAGGTAAGCGTTGGAGAGCAAATGATCTTTGACTTTCCGACCGCACCGTTCTGAATGTTAATACCTGCGAGAAGGGATTTGAGTGTTTGCCAGCTACTGATTTATAGTTGGAGTAATCCCTCTTGGGGGGTGAAATACCTGAAAAGATATTTTATGATTTCAGAAATACATCTGCATTAATTAGTTATTGATTAGAATTTACCTCTCCATTCCTGCAAAGCTTATGATCTGGGGAGGCGTCCATAAAAAATAACATGAAGTAAGGCGCTAAGAGAAGGAAGGAGCAGAGTTTTTATTCCTGTATTTGTCCTCTCTGTCGTTGCCGCTCTTGTTTTTCTCACCATCCTTTATCTATACCGCTTACACCTGAGGGTCGTGGTCAGGAGCTGGAGCATATCCCAGCTGACACTGGGCGAGGCGGGCTACACCCTCGGACAGGTCGCCGATCTTTTACAGGGCTGACAAATTGAAACAAGCAAGCGTTCACTCTCACAGTCACACCTCGGTGAATGTGAGAGTTGCCGACTGACCGAGTATTTAATGATGTCTTATATATTTAATTTTGAAACACTCTGGGTCTCCATACTCCACAATACAAGTAAAACTCGAGCACTCAAAATTTCACCAAAGTGAATGTGAAAAAGTATTACAGTTCTGATGTAAGAATATGAAAGCAGCATTTTAATGCCGAAGCTGATTCACGTGGTGCTAAAGTCAATATACTCTTTTGTTTTCTTATGTATTTGTTTATTTATTTTTAATTCTACTGTCAAACAAACATGATGATGTCACAGATGATGTGACATCACAAAGCATGGTGACATCAAAGCGCATGGTGACATCACACATTTCAATTGCATGGAGTTACATTTGCAAATTTCTACTCTCACAAAGTCTGACTACGAAGTGAGGGACACTTGTGCATACGCCTGTTAGGCTGGGTTACACAAAATTTCCTAATACTGACAGACTGTGATCTAGCAGTGTATTTACGAACTGCAATGGAGAAAGAGGAATTTTCAGAAAAGCTTCTCAGGTGGAAGCTCAACAAACTCGAGGAGCAAAATGAGAGAACCATGAAGTCCTGGAAAGAGGAAGCCGTTTCCAACAGCCAGGTAAGAGAGTCTCTTGAGACTACAATTCAGGCTCTGCAGGGAGAGCTGGAAGCCCAAAAAAAGAGGCTTGAGGAACTCAAAACCGAGTTGGGCCGAAACCCAGAGAGACAACAAAGCGACTTGTCGCGACAAAACTGCCCTGTTGGTTGACCGGAAAAACAAAGAAAAAAAATTCACGAAGGGGAGTTAAGAAATTTAGATGAGTCTTGACAGCGTATAAAGAGCATCAAAACAATGTCTTGTTATATATGCAAGGAGACTTTGATGAGAAGCTGGCATTGCAGAAAGAGGAAGCCGACAGGGCATTGAAAGAGCAGGCTGGAAAATATGAATGTGAGGTGCTGAAAATGAAGAAACAGCTCTATCAGATGGCGGAGGAGAACAAAAGAGTTGTGCAGCAGCTAACAGAAAAATACGAGGCCTTGGAAAAAGAAATGAATCTCAAGAGCACAGCTGAACTTGAAAGCAGATTCATGTCTGAAAAACTGGAAATGAAATTAATCAAACAGGCTAAGATTATAAAAGAGAGGAGGATCTGACCAAGACAGTGTCGAATTAAAGGATACTCTCGTGAAAAAAAACGAAAATATTGCAACCCTAGAGAGGAGGTGATGTCTCTAAAGCACGACAGGAACACTTTGGGGGAAGAATTGAAGGCAGAAAAAACCAATTTTATATGCTATCCCAAGTAAAGACTCTCCTGAAGGCCAGCGTCAAGCGTCTAGAGACGAAAAAAAGAAAGGAAGTGTCCATGTTGAATAACACAAAAATAGAGCTGAAGGAGGCCATGCAAGCAAAAGAGCAACCTGATTGAAAAACTCGGACTTGAATCCTCTAAAATGAAAGCCAATGAGAAAGAAATGAGCAAGCTGAGGGCTAAGCTCAGAAAATTGGAGACATCGTGCTGCGTTACAAGGGTGATATACAGGCATGCATGTCTGATATCGAAAATCCCAAGAAATTAAGAAGCAGAATAATGGAGATGAAAATACAGCACATAGACACCGATGAGTGTGAGAAGATGGATGAAAACACTAGGGAGGCCTTTCAAGATAAGCAACAGTCTAAAGACAAAGCTTGGTGTTTATGAAAGGATCCAGCAGAGTAACTTCAATGAGAAGAGAAATATTCTGGGCGGCTGGAGAAAGGAGAGGAAGATTTGGCTAAAACAAGACATTTTTCATAAAATTACTTAATGAAAAGGTTATGGAGGTGGAAAACTTGAAAAAAGACCTTCATAACATAACAAAACCAAGAGGGTTAAATCATGGGTAAATAAGAAAGTACTGGGAATTACCAAAGTGATTCCACAGGTACAACCAGCACTTTACCCAGAAGACTGGAATCACTTGGCTGCCCTGATGACAGTATCACATCATCTCTGCAAACCTGTGTGGATGGCGTGGTATCATCACCCTGGCAGCCACCTCCTTGTACAGGTGGCAATATCGTACATGTGAGGCCGTTTGTGGGCGATGGCATGCCACGAGTTGACATTTAACCCCCTCCTTCGAAATTGTAAACCAAATCCAGTCAAGAACCCCACCACCACCTCACACACACCTCTCTGTCTCTCTCTCTAAATCTCTCTCTTTCTCTCTCAACCCGACCGGTCAGGGCAGATGGCCGCCCACCCAGAGCCGCTTCTGCTCAAGGATTCTTCCTGTTGAAAGGGAGTTTTTCCTTGCCACCGTCGCCAAGTGCTTGCTCATGGGGAATGTTGGGTCTATGTCAATAATGTTGTAGAGAATACCGTCCAGGCCTGCTCTGTATGAAAAGTGCCTGAAATAACTTCTGTTATGATTTCGGCTTCCCTCCACCCCAAAGAGAAGATATTTGGAAAATTGAAAAATCGAAATTTTCACAAAGAATTCTGCTCCAAAACTGGGCAAATCACGTGAGGCGACCGGACCTCTACCTAAGAAAGCTAATCCTCTCACATGATTTTGCCATCTTCCCCATGAATAAAAATACTACAATGAAATGAATTTGAAGCTCAAGTTGTAGGGTTTGGTATTTCTGTATCTGTGTTAAGTTGTGTATGATTACGGTGATTTGGACCGACTTCATTTGTAGAGTAATTCAAAGAGGCGTACAGCTCCTCTACATACCCATGCCAAGCGGCAGACAGACAGTTAGCCGCTAGCTGGTGAACTATATTGGAGCATTTAGCGGCTAAAGAGCCAGATATTTCCCTCAGGAGTTAATGGAGACCAAAGACAGAGCTAAGAGAGAGAGGAATACTGGACTTAAATTCATCAGTCGGACAAACACAACTCCAAATAAATGACAATGTTGCTCTGTGAGTTCATGGTATGTCAATATTGTGTTCACAGCTTGTTTCCACTGCCCCCAAGTGTCCAAAATAAACAGATAAATACGTAAATAAAAGAATGACTTATTGCACTTTTGATTGTTACTTTCAGTTTGGGATGTTTATATGTATTTTTACCGTTGATATTTTTAGTTTTGCTGTTAACCAAGAACTTGTGTGTGTGTGTGCTGTAGCTCATCACCCCCCACTAAGTCTCTCTCTGTAACAGAGATCAGTGGCAGTGAATGAGCAGCTTTGCGTGTCACTGGTAATACCAAGAGGAAAAGAGGAAGGGAGGGAGGAGGAGTCGTTAAGCTGCTTCACATGAGAGAGAGAAAGCGAGAGATAAAGAGAGAAGAACAGAAGAAGAAAAAATGAGTCATTTCTGAGAATTTAGCGCTGGAAGTAAGGAGAGAAACAAGCGAAGGAAAGAGTCACATCTGAAAAGAGAAGGAGTCACACTGACTCTGTGGGACTAACAGGTTTCTCAACACCTCCTGAAAAAAGACTGTACTGCCTCGTTCTCCGTTCTGTTCTCCGGTTCTTCTTCCCTCCATCCACCAGAGGAACACAACGTCAGACACCACGGTTACACTTGAGCAGTTACTGCTTTGTAGCGAAAAGTTCAGCTAACTCTCATCGATGAAACTCTTTGTCGTCTGTTGAATCTGCATCTTGGTGGCCTTGAAGGATGTTTTAGAGAGACAGGGTTGGTGCCGACCCCAAAGCTTCGCTTAGGTTGAGCCCCTGGTCGCCACGGTGACCGTCCTGGACGGCAAACACGCCCGGCATCTTCGCATGGCGGCGCATGTTGCGGATGGCGAGCGAGGCACCGTGGAAGTGGCGGCTGCATAAGCAATATAATATGTTGGTCTGTGTTGTGGAGTTCCTCTGCCTCCCACTAGCCAGAAAAAATGTATCAATGCTGCATTGATCATTCATTTTGTCAAAATTAAAATTTCCCATTACCTGAAATTCCGCAGCAACATTCTGGCCACAAAACAGCTTGTGAGTCAAATCTCACAGTGTAAATAGAGTATTTACAGATGTTGAAAAAATTGATTTCCATCCTATTAATTCAGGATTGTGTTGACTCAGATCATACGCGTCTCGTTCCTTTAACACGATGAGTAGTTTGCGGCCCTTTGGCTTCCTGCAGCAGTGAATCAGGTAAGCGTTGGAGAGCAAATGATCTTTGACTTTCGACCGCACCGTTCTGAATGTTAATACCTGCGAGAAGGATTTGAGTGTTTGCCAGCTACTGATTTATAGTTGGAGTAATCCCTCTTGGGGGTGAAATACCTGAAAAAGATATTTTATGATTTCAGAAATACCTCTGCATTAATTAGTTATTGATTAGAATTTACCTCTCCATTCCTGCAAAGCTTATGATCTGGGGAGGGCGTCCTTAAAAAAATAACATGAAGTAAGTGCGCTAAGAGAGAAGGAAGGAGCAGAGTTTTTATTCCTGTATTTGTCCTCTCTGTCGTTGCCGCTCTTGTTTTTCTCACCATCCTTTATCTATACCGCTTACACCTGAGGTCGTGGTCAGGAGCTGGAGCATATCCCAGCTGACACTGGGCGAGGCGGGCTACACCCTCGGACAGGTCGCCGATCTTTACAGGGCTGACAAATTGAAACAAGCAAGCGTTCACTCTCACAGTCACACCTACGGTGAATGTGAGAGTTGCCCGACTGAGTATTTAATGATGTCTTATATATTTAATTTTGAAACACTCTGGGTCTCCATACTCCACAATACAAGTAAAACTCGAGCACTCAAAATTTCACCAAAGTGAATGTAGAAAAGTATTACAGTTCTGATGTAAGAATATGAAAGCAGCATTTTAATGCGAAGCTGATTCACGTGGTGCTAAAGTCAATATACTCTTTTGTTTTCTTATGTATTTGTTTATTTATTTTTTAATTCTACTGTCAAACAAACATGATGATGTCACAGATGATGTGACATCACAAAGCTTATCAAAAGCGCATGGTGACATCAAAAGCGCATGGTGACATCACACATTTCAATTGCATGGAGTTACATTTGCAAATTTCTACTCTCACAAAGTCTGACTACGAAGTGAGGGACACTTGTGCATCGCCTGTTAGGCTGGGTTACACAAAATTTCCTAATACTGACAGACTGTGATCTAGCAGTGTATTCGAACTGCAATGGAGAAAGAGGAATTTTCAGAAAAGCTTCTCAGGTGGAAGCTCAACAAACTCGAGGAGCAAAATGAGAGAACCATGAAGTCCTGGAAAGAGGAAGCCGTTTCCAACAGCCAGGTAAGAGAGTCTCTTGAGACTACAATTCAGGCTCTGCAGGGAGAGCTGGAAGCCCAAAAAAAGAGGCTTGAGGAACTCAAAACCGAGTTGGACGAAACCCAGAGAGACAACAAAGCGACTTGTCGCGACAAAACTGCCCTGTTGGTTGACGGAAAAACAAAAAAAAAATTCACGAAGGGGAGTTAAGAAATTTAGATGAGTCTTGACAGCGTATAAAAGAGCATCAAAACAATGTCTTGTTATATATGCAAGGAGACTTTGATGAGAAGCTGGCATTGCAGAAAGAGGAAGCCGACAGGGCATTGAAAGAGCAGGCTGGAAAATATGAATGTGAGGTGCTGAAAATGAAGAAACAGCTCTATCAGATGGCGGAGGAGAACAAAAGAGTTGTGCAGCAGCTAACAGAAAAATACGAGGCCTTGGAAAAAGAAATGAATCTCAAGAGCACAGCTGAACTTGAAAGCAGATTCATGTCTGAAAAACTGGAAATGAAATTAATCAAACAGGCTAAGATTATAAAAGAGAGGAGGGATCTGACCAAGACAGTGTCCGAATTAAAGGATACTCTCGTGAAAAAAACGAAAATATTGCAACCCTAGAGAGGAGGTGATGTCTCTAAAAGCACGACAGGAACACTTTGGGGGAAGAATTGAAGGCAGAAAAAACCAATTTTATATGCTATCCCAAGTAAAGACTCTCCTGAAGGCCAGCGTCAAGCGTCTAGAGGACGAAAAAAAGAAAGGAAGTGTCCATGTTGAATAACACAAAAATAGAGCTGAAGGAGGCCATGCAAGCAAGAGCAACCTGATTGAAAAACTCGGACTTGAATCCTCTAAAATGAAAGCCAATGAGAAAGAAATGAGCAAGCTGAGGGCTAAGCTCAGAAAATTGGAGACATCGTGCTGCGTTACAAGGGTGATATACAGGCATGCATGTCTGATATCGAAAAAATCCCAAGAAATTAAGAAGCAGAATAATGGAGATGAAAATACAGCACATAGACACCGATGAGTGTGAGAAGATGGATGAAAACACTAGGGAGGCCTTTCAAGATAAGCAACAGTCTAAAGACAAAGCTTGGTGTTTATGAAAGGATCCAGCAGAGTAACTTCAATGAGAAGAGAAATATTCTGGGCGGCTGGAGAAAGGAGAGGAAGATTTGGCTAAAACAAGACATTTTTCATAAAATTACTTAATGAAAAGGTTATGGAGGTGGAAAAATTGAAAAAAGACCTTCATAACATAACAAAGCCAAAGAGGGTTAAATCATGGGTAAATAAGAAAGTACTGGGAATTACCAAAGTGATTCCACAGGTACAACCAGCACTTTACCCAGAAGACTGGAATCACTTGGCTGCCCTGATGACAGTATCACATCATCTCTGCAAACCTGTGTGGATGACGTGGTATCATCACCCTGGCAGCCACCTCCTTGTACAGGTGGCAATATCGTACATGTGAGGCCGTTTGTGGACGATGGCATGCCACGAGTTGACATTTAACCCCCCTCCTTCCGAAATTGTAAACCAAATCCAGTCAAGAACCCCACCACCACCTCACACACACCTCTCTGTCTCTCTCTCTAAATCTCTCTCTTTCTCTCAACCCGACCGGTCGAGGCAGATGGCCGCCCACCCAGAGCCCGCTTCTGCTCAAGGATTCTTCCTGTTGAAAGGGAGTTTTTCCTTGCCACCGTCGCCAAGTGCTTGCTCATGGGGAATGTTGGGTCTATGTCAATAATGTTGTAGAGAATACCGTCCAGGCCTGCTCTGTATGAAAAGTGCCCTGAAATAACTTCTGTTATGATTTCGGCTTCCCTCCACACCCCAAAGAGAAGATATTTGGAAAATTGAAAAATCGAAATTTTCACAAAGAATTCTGCTCCAAAACTGGGCAAATCACGTGAGGCGACCGGACCTCTACCTAAGAAAGCTAATCCTCTCACATGATTTTGCCATCTTCCCCATGAATAAAAATACTACAATGAAATGAATTTGAAGCTCAAGTTGTAGGGTTTGGTATTTCTGTATCTGTGTTAAGTTGTGTATGATTACGGTGATTTGGACCGACTTCATTTGTAGAAGTAATTCAAAGAGGCGTCTGGCTCCTCTACATACCCATCGCCAAGCGGCAGACAGACAGTTAGCCGCTAGCTGGTGAACATATTGGAGCATTTAGCGGCTAAGAGCCAGATATTTCCCTCAGGAGTTAATGGAGACCAAAGACAGAGCTAAGAGAGAGAGGAATACTGGACTTAAATTCATCAGTCGGACAAACACAACTCCAAATAAATGACAATGTTGCTCTGTGAGTTCATGGTATGTCAATATTGTGTTCACAGCTTGTTTCCACTGCCCCCAAGTGTCCAAAATAAACAGATAAATACGTAAATAAAAGAATGACTTATTGCACTTTTGATTGTTACTTTCAGTTTGGGATGTTTATATGTATTTTTACCGTTGATATTTTTAGTTTTGCTGTTAACCAAGAACTTGTGTGTGTGTGTGCTGTAGCTCATCACCCCCACTAAGTCTCTCTCTGTAACAGAGATCAGTGGCAGTGAATGAGCAGCTTTGCGTGTCACTGGTAATACCAAGAGGAAAGAGGAAGGGAGGGAGGAGGAGTGGTTAAGCTGCTTCACATGAGAGAGAGAAGCGAGAGATAAAGAGAGAAGAACAGAAGAAGAAAAATGAGTCATTTCTGAGAATTTAGCGCTGGAAGTAAGGAGAGAGAAACAAGCGAAGGAAAGAGTCACATCTGAAAAGAGAAGGAGTCACACTGACTCTGTGGGACTAACAGGTTTCTCAACACCTCCTGAAAAAAGACTGTACTGCCTCGTTCTCCGTTCTGTTCTCCGGTTCTTCTTCCCTCCATCCACCAGAGGAACACAACGTCAGACACCACCGGTTACACTTGAGCAGTTACTGCTTTGTAGCGAAAAGTTCAGCTAACTCTCATCGATGAAACTCTTTGTCGTCTGTTGAATCTGCATCTTGGTGGCCTTGAAGGATGTTTTAGAGAGACAGGGTTGGTGCCGACCCCAAAGCTCGCTTAGGTTGAGCCCCTGGTCGCCACGGTGACCGTCCTGGACGGCAAACACGCCCGGCATCTTCGCATTGAGCGAGCGCATGTTGCGGATGAGCGAGAGCGAGGGCACCGTGGAAGTGACGGCGGCTCGCAAGCAATATAATATGTTGGTCTGTGTTGTGGAGTTCCTCTGCCTCCCACTAGCCAGAAAAAATGTATCAATGCTGCATTGATCATTCATTTTGTCAAAATTAAAAATTTCCCATTACCTGAAATTCCACGCAGCAACATTCTGGCCA
This sequence comes from Xiphias gladius, assembly GCF_016859285.1. NCBI lineage: Eukaryota > Metazoa > Chordata > Actinopteri > Istiophoriformes > Xiphiidae > Xiphias > Xiphias gladius. The sequence continues at coordinate 23,090 of NW_024401941.1, forward strand.
CAAAACAGCTTGTGGGAGTCAAATCTCACAGTGTAAATAGAGTATTTACAGATGTTGAAAAAATTGATTTCCATCCTATTAATTCAGGATTGTGTTGACTCAGATCATACGCGTCTCGTTCCTTTAACACGATGAGTAGTTTGCGGCCCTTTGGCTTCCTGCAGCAGTGAATCAGGTAAAGCGTTGGAGAGCAAATGATCTTTGACTTTCCGACCGCACCGTTCTGAATGTTAATACCTGCGAGAAGGGATTTGAGTGTTTGCCAGCTACTGATTTATAGTTGGAGTAATCCCTCTTGGGGGGTGAAATACCTGAAAAGATATTTTATGATTTCAGAAATACATCTGCATTAATTAGTTATTGATTAGAATTTACCTCTCCATTCCTGCAAAGCTTATGATCTGGGGGCGTCCATAAAAAATAACATGAAGTAAGAGCGCTAAGAGAGAAGGAAGGAGCAGAGTTTTTATTCCTGTGTTTGTCCTCTCTGTCGTTGCGGCTCTTGTTTTTCTCTCACCATCCTTTATCTATACCGCTTACACCTGAGGGTCGTGGTCAGGAGCTGGAGCATATCCCAGCTGACACTGGGCGAGAGGCGGGCTACACCCTCGGACAGGTCGCCGGTCTTTTACAGGGCTGACAAATTGAAACAAGCAAACGTTCACTCTCACAGTCACACCTACGGTGAATGTGAGAGTTGCCGACTGACCGAGTATTTAATGATGTCTTATATATTTAATTTTGAAACACTCTGGGTCTCCATACTCCACAATACAAGTAAAACTCGAGCACTCAAAATTTCACCAAAGTGAATGTAGAAAAGTATTACAGTTCTGATGTAAGAATATGAAAGCAGCATTTTAATGCCGAAGCTGATTCACGTGGTGCTAAAGTCAATATACTCTTTTGTTTTCTTATGTATTTGTTTATTTATTTTTAATTCTACTGTCAAACAAACATGATGATGTCACAGATGATGTGACATCACAAAAGCTTATCAAAAGCGCATGGTGACATCAAAAGCGCATGGTGACATCACACATTTCAATTGCATGGAGTTACATTTGCAAATTTCTACTCTCACAAAGTCTGACTACGAAGTGAGGGACACTTGTGCATACGCCTGTTAGGCTGGGTTACACAAAATTTCCTAATACTGACAGACTGTGATCTAGCAGTGTATTTACGAACTGCAATGGAGAAAGAGGAATTTTCAGAAAAGCTTCTCAGGTGGAAGCTCAACAAACTCGAGGAGCAAAATGAGAGAACCATGAAGTCCTGGAAAGAGGAAGCCGTTTCCAACAGCCAGGTAAGAGAGTCTCTTGAGACTACAATTCAGGCTCTGCAGGGAGAGCTGGAAGCCCAAAAAAAGAGGCTTGAGGAACTCAAAACCGAGTTGGGCCGAAACCCAGAGAGACAACAAACGACTTGTCGCGACAAAACTGCCCTGTTGGTTGACCGGAAAAACAAAAGAAAAAAATTCACGAAGGGGAGTTAAGAAATTTAGATGAGTCTTGACAGCGTATAAAAGAGCATCAAAACAATGTCTTGTTATATATGCAAGGAGACTTTGATGAGAAGCTGGCATTGCAGAAAGAGGAAGCCGACAGGGCATTGAAAGAGCAGGCTGGAAAATATGAATGTGAGGTGCTGAAAATGAAGAAACAGCTCTATCAGATGGCGGAGGAGAACAAAAGAGTTGTGCAGCAGCTAACAGAAAAATACGAGGCCTTGGAAAAAGAAATGAATCTCAAGAGCACAGCTGAACTTGAAAGCAGATTCATGTCTGAAAAACTGGAAATGAAATTAATCAAACAGGCTAAGATTATAAAAGAGAGAGGAGGATCTGACCAAGACAGTGTCGAATTAAAGGATACTCTCGTGAAAAAAACGAAAATATTGCAACCCTAGAGAGGGAGGTGATGTCTCTAAAGCACGACAGGAACACTTTGGGGGAAGAATTGAAGGCAGAAAAAACCAATTTTTATATGCTATCCCAAGTAAAGACTCTCCTGAAGGCCAGCGTCAAGCGTCTAGAGGACGAAAAAGAAAAGGAAGTGTCCATGTTGAATAACACAAAAATAGAGCTGAAGGAGGCCATGCAAGCAAAGAGCAACCTGATTGAAAAACTCGGACTTGAATCCTCTAAAATGAAAGCCAATGAGAAAGAAATGAGCAAGCTGAGGGCTAAGCTCAGAAAATTGGAGACATGCGTGCTGCGTTACAAGGGTGATATACAGGCATGCATGTCTGATATCGAAAATCCCAAGAAATTAAGAAGCAGAATAATGGAGATGAAAATACAGCACATAGACACCGATGAGTGTGAGAAGATGGATGAAAACACTAGGGAGGCCTTTCAAGATAAGCAACAGTCTAAAGACAAAGCTTGGTGTTTATGAAAGGATCCAGCAGAGTAACTTCAATGAGAAGAGAAATATTCTGGAGCGGCTGGAGAAAGGAGAGGAAGATTTGGCTAAAACAAGACATTTTTTCATAAAATTACTTAATGAAAAGGTTATGGAGGTGGAAAACTTGAAAAAAGACCTTCATAACGCAACAAAGCCAAAGAGGGTTAAATCATGGGTAAATAAGAAAGTACTGGGAATTACCAAAGTGATTCCACAGGTACAGCCAGCACTTTACCCAGAAGACTGGAATCCACTTGGCTGCCCTGATGACAGTATCACATCATCTCTGCAAACCTGTGTGGATGACGTGGTATCATCACCCTGGCAGCCACCTCCTTGTACAGGTGGCAATATCGTACATGTGAGGCCGTTTGTGGACGATGGCATGCCACGAGTTGACATTTAACCCCCCTCCTTCCCGAAATTGTAAACCAAATCCAGTCAAGAACCCCACCACCACCTCACACACACCTCTCTGTCTCTCTCTCTAAATCTCTCTCTTTCTCTCTCAACCCGACCGGTCGAGGCAGATGGCCGCCCACCCAGAGCCCGCTTCTGCTCAAGGATTCTTCCTGTTGAAAGGGAGTTTTCCTTGCCACCGCCAAGTGCTTGCTCATGGGGGAATGTTGGGTCTATGTCAATAATGTTGTAGAGAATACCGTCCAGGCCTGCTCTGTATGAAAAGTGCCCTGAAATAACTTCTGTTATGATTTCGGCTTCCCTCCACACCCCAAAGAGAAGATATTTGGAAAATTGAAAAATCGAAATTTTCCACAAGAATTCTGCTCCAAAACTGGGCAAATCACGTGAGGCGACCGGACCTCTACCTAAAGCTAATCCTCTCACATGATTTTGCCATCTTCCCCATGAATAAAAATACTACAATGAAATGAATTTGAAGCTCAAGTTGTAGGGTTTGGTATTTCTGTATCTGTGTTAAGTTGTGTATGATTACGGTGATTTGGACCGACTTCATTTGTAGAGTAATTCAAAGAGGCGTCTGGCTCCTCTACATACCCATCATGGCGGCAGACAGACAGTTAGCTAGCTGGTGAACTATATTGGAGCATTTAGCGGCTAAGAGCCAGATATTTCCCTCAGGAGTTAATGGAGACCAAAGACAGAGCTAAGAGAGGGAATACTGGACTTAAATTCATCAGTCGGACAAACACAACTCCAAATAAATGACAATGTTGCTCTGTGAGTTCATGGTATGTCAATATTGTGTTCACAGCTTGTTTCCACTGCCCCAAGTGTCCAAAATAAACAGATAAATCGTAAATAAAGAATGACTTATTGCACTTTTGATTGTTACTTTCAGTTTGGGATGTTTATATGTATTTTTTACCGTTGATATTTTTAGTTTTGCTGTTAACCAAGAACTTGTGTGTGTGTGTGCTAGC
>NW_024401942.1:0-26750 GCF_016859285.1 Xiphias gladius
TAACTTCAAAATCACTTAAAAGTAGTTAGGTAAGCAGAGAATTCGACAACATATCTTATATAGATAGGTGTGTTCCAAAAGAAACAAGCTGTTTTAGACTACCAACCATTTCAAATTCCTCTCTCGTCACAATGAACATCAATCAAACATGTTATAGTTTTTTTCAAAAAGTGCTTATGCAAACTCAATTCAAAGCACATACTTGGCTTTCTTTGGGAGTCTTCTTAAAAGTAGAAGAAGTTTTCTAAAAGCGATTTGGCAAGAATTAGACCCTAGCAGCTCAAATGAATATTTGAGTCAAATGAAAGTTCTCGGCGAATAGGCGCCAAAAATCAACATCTGCTGTGATTTTGGCCCGTCATCGAACTAAATCAAATGAAGTGTTTGCCATCATCAGTCATGCAATTTCTTGAGTTTTCCAAAATCTTAAAGTAGTTAGATGAGCTTGAGGTCGTGGCTATCTTCTATACACTATGTTATATGGTATAAAATTTCCAAAAACAAAGCAGTTAGACTATAATGTGTTCAGAAATTCCCTCTCTAAATGCGAATGAACATCAAATCAAACATGTACTGCGCGTTTTCAAAAATGCTTATGCAAACTCACTTCAAAAGCATACTTACCTTAGCCAGTCTTCTTAAAGAGTAGAAAGTTTTCTAAAAAGCGATCTGGCAAGAATTGAGAGCCTAGCAGCTCAAATGAATATTTGGAGTCATATGGAAGTTTCTCTGCGAATAGGCGCTAAAATCAAGCATCTGCTGTGATTTTGGCCTGTCTGCACACTAGAAATCAAATGAAAGCATGTTTGCCATCATCAGTCATGCAATTTCTTAGCTTCCAAAATCTTAAAAAGTAGTTAGATGAGGCTTGAAGTGCGAAGCAACATATCTTATATACATATGTATATAAGGTATGTTCTAAAAAAGGAAAACAAGCTTGTCTTAGACTATATTATGTTCCAAATTCCCCCTCTCTTTCAAATGCATGAATAGACATCAAGATGTAAACTGTGTACTGCGTTTTCCAAAAAATGCTTATGCAAACTCAATTCAAAGCACATACTTACCTTTGCTTTCTTTGGGAGTCTTCTTAAAGTAGAAAAGTTTTTCCTAAACGATCTGGCAAGAATTGAGAGCCTAGCAGCTCAAATGAATATTTGAGTCAAATGAAGTTTTTCTCTGCGAGATAGGCATAAAAAATCAACATCTGCTGTGATTTTTGGCCCGTCTCACTTACTGAAATCAAATGAAAGCATGTTTGCCATCATCAGTCATGTGCAATTTCTTAGCTTCCAAAAATCTGGTAAAAGTAGTTAGATGAGCAGAGGATGGAAGCAACATATCTTATATACATATATTAAATGGGTGTGTTCCAAAAAGAAACAAGCTGTTTAGACTATATTATGTTTCAAGAATTCCCTCTCTAAATCAGCGAATGAACATCAAATCAAACATGTACTGCGTTTTTCAAAAAAGTGCTTAATACAAAACTCAATTCAAAGCACCATACTTACCTTTCTTGAGGAGTCTTCTTAAAGTGCGAAGTTTTCTAACGATCTGCTTAAGAATTGAGAGCCTAGCAGCTCAAATGAATATTTAGAGTCAAATGAAAGTTTTCTCGTGAACAGAGCGCCAAAAATCAACATCTGCTGTGATTTTGGCCGTCTGTGAACTGAAATCAAATGAAACTTGTTTGCCATCATCAGTCATGCAATTTCTTAGCTTCCAAAATCTTAAAGTAGTTAGATGAGCTTGAGGGAATTGGAAGCAACATATCTTATATACATATGTATATAGGTGTGTTCCAAAAGAAACAAGCTGTTTAAGACTATATTATGTTCAAATTCCCTCTCTCTAAATCACGAATGAACATCAAATCAAACATGTACTCACTTTGTTTTCAAAAAAATGCTTATACCAAACTCAATTCAAAGCATATACTTACCTTTGCTTTCTCATTGGGAGTCTTCTTAAAGTAGAAAGTTTTCTAAAAGCGATCTGGCAAGAATGTGAGGCCTAGCAGCTCAAATGAATATTTGAGTCAAATGAAGATTTCTCTGCGAATAAACATGCATCCAACATCTGCTGTGATTTTACTTTTGTCTGTGAACTGAAATCAAATGAAAGCATGTTTGCCATCATCAGTCATGCAATTTCTTAGCTTCCAAAATCTTAAAGTAGTTAGATGAGCTTGATTACGAAGCAACATATCTTATATATACATATAGGTATGTTCAAAAGAAACAAGCAATGTTTAGACTATATTATGTTCAAAATTACCCTCTCTTCGGTCATGAATGATAGACATCAAATCAAACATGTACTGCGTTTTCAAAAAATGCTTGTATGCAAACTCAATTCAAAGCACATACTTACCCTTTGCTTTCTTTGGGAGTCTTCTTAAAACGTAGAAAGTTTTCTAAAAACCGATCTGGCAAGAATTGAGAGCCCTAGCAGCTCAAATGAATATTTGAGTCAAATGAAGTTTTTCTCGGCGAATAGGCAGCCAAAAATCAACATCTGCTGTGATTTTGGGCCGTCTGTCGAACTAGAAATCAAATGAAAGCATGTTTGCCATCATCAGTCATACATTTATTTCTTAGCTTCCAAAATCTTAAAGTAGTTAGATGAGCTTGAGGGGTCGACAACATATCTTATATACATATATTAAATAGGTATGTTCCAAAAGAAACAAGCTGTTTAGACTATATTATGTTCAAATTCCTTCTCTCGTCGCGAATGAACATCAAATCAAACGTACTGCGTTTTCAAAAAATGCTTATGCAAACTCAATTCAAAGCACATACTTACCTTTCTTTGGGAGTCTTCTTAAAGTAGAAAGTTTTCTAAAAGCGATCTGGCAAAATTGAGAGCCTAGCAGCTCAAATGAATATTTGAGTCATATGAAGATTTCTCGGCGAATATTCGCCAAAAACCAAAATCTGCTTTGATTGTGGCCCGTCTCTTACTGAAATCAAATGAAAGCATGTTTGCCATCATCAGTCATGCAATTTCTTAGCTTCCAAAATCTTAAAAGTAGTTAGATGAGCTTGAGGGTCGACAAAAAAACTTTACATATCTTATATACATATATTATGGGTGTGTTCCAAAAGAAACAAACTGTTTAGACTATTATGTTCAAATTCCTCTCTCGTCATGCGAATGAACATCAAATCAAACATGTACTGCGTTTTCAAAAATGCTTATGCAAACTCAATTCAAAAGCACATACTTACCTTTCTTTGGGAGTCTTCTTAAAGTAGAAAGTTTTCTAAAACGATCTGGCAAGAATTGAGAGCCTAGCAGCTCAAATGAATATTTGAGTCAAATGAAGTTTTCTCGGCGAACAAACACCAAAAATCAACATCTGCTGTGATTTTGGCCCGTCTCTTTACTGAAATCAAATGAAAGCATGTTTTGCCATCATCAGTCATGCAATTTCTTAGCTTCCAAAATCTTAAAGTAGTTAGATGAGCTTGAGGGTCGACAACATATCTTATATACATATAGGTGTGTTCCAAAAGAAACAAGCTGTTTAGAACTATATTATGTTCAGAATTCCCTCTCTCGTCACGAATGAACATCAAATCAAACATGTACTGCGTTTCAAAAAAGAATTATACAAACTCAATTCAAGCACATACTTACCTTTCTTTGGGGAGTCTTCTTAAAGTAGAAAGTTTTCTAAAAATGTCTGGCAAGAATTGAGAGCCTAGCAGCTCAAATGAATATTTGAGTCAAATGAAGTTTTCTCTGCGAATAGGCAAAAATCAACATCTGCTGTGATTTTTGGCCCGTCTGCTTACTGAAATCAAATGAAAAGCATGGTTGCCATCATCAGTCATGCAATTTAATAGCTTCCAAATCATAAAGTAGTGAGATGAGCTCGAGGGGTAGACAACATATCTTATATACATATCAGTATGTTCCAAAAGAAACAAGATGTTTAGAATATATTATGTTCAAATTCCTCTCTCAAATGCGAATGAACATCAAATCAAACATGTACTCGTTTTCAAAAAATGCTTATGCAAACTCAATTCAAAGCACATACTTGGCTTTCTTTGGGAGTCTTCTTAAAAGTAGAAAGTTTTCTAAAACGATCTGGCAGAATTGAGAGCCTAGCAGCTCAAATGAATATTTGAGTCAAATGAAGTTTTCTCGGCGAATAGACGCCAAAAATCAACATCTGCTGTGATTTTGGCCCGTCTCTTACTGAAATCAAATGAAAGCATGTTTGCCATCATCAGTCATGCAATTTCTTAGCTTCCAAAATCTTAAAGTAGTTAGATGAGCTTGAGGGTCGACAACATATCTTATATACATATAGGTGTGTTCCAAAAAGAAACAAGCTGTTTAGACTATATTATGTTCAAATTCCTCTCTGTTGCGAATGAACATCAAATCAAACATGTACTGCGTTTTCAAAAAATGTATGCAAACTCAATTCAAAGCACATACTTACCTTTCTTTGGGAGTCTTCTTAAAGTAGAAAGTTTTTCTAAAGCGATCTGGCAAGAATTGAGAGCCTAGCAGCTCAAATGAATATTTGAGTCAAATGAAGTTTTCTCTGCGAATAGGCGCCAAAATCAACATCTGCTGTGATTTTGGCCGTCTGCTTACTGAAATCAAATGAAAGCATGTTTGCCATCATCAGTCATGCAATTTCTTAGCTTCCAAAATCTTAAAGTAGTTAGATGAGCTTGAGGGTCGACAACATATCTTATATACATATAACAAATAGGTGTGTTCAAAAGAAACAAGCTGTTTAGACTATATTATGTTCAAATTCCCTCTCTAAATCGCGAATGAACATCAAATCAAACATGTACTGCGTTTTCAAAAAATGCTTATGCAAACTCAATTCAAAAGCACATACTTACCTTTCTTTGGGAGTCTTCTTAAAGTAGAAAGTTTTCTAAAAGCGATCTGGCAAGAATTAAGAGCCTAGCAGCTCAAATGAATATTTGAGTCAAATGAAGTTTCTCTCGGCGAATAGACGCCAAAAATCAACATCTGCTGTGATTTTGGCCCGTCTGCTTACTGAAATCAAATAAGCATGTTTGCCATCATCAGTCATGCAATTTCTTAGCTTCCAAAATCTTAAAGTAGTTAGATGAGCTTGAGGGTGCGACAACATATCTTATATACATAAAGGTGTGTTCCAAAAGAAACAAGCTGTTTAGACTATATTAAGTTCAAAAACCCTCTCTCGACGCGAATGAGCATCAAATAAAACATGAAATGCATTTTCAAAAAATTGCTTATGCAAACTCAATTCAAAAGCACATACTTACCTTTCTTTGGAGTCTTCTTAAAGTGAAAGTTTTCTAAAACGATCTGGCAAGAATTGAGAGCCTAGCAGCTCAAATGAATATTTGAGTCAAATGAAGTTTTCTCGGCGAATAGGCGTAAAAATCAACATCTGCTGTGATTTTTGGCCGTCTCTTACTGAAATCAAATGAAAGCATGTTTGCCATCATCAGTCATGCAATTTCTTAGCTTCCAAAATCTTAAAGTAGTTAGATGAGCTTGAGGGTCGACAACATATCTTATATACATATATAGGTGTGTTCCAAAAAGAAACAAGCTGTTTAGACTATATTATGTTCAAATTCCCTCTCTAAATCGCGAATGAACATCAAATCAAACATGTACTGCGTTTTCAAAAATGCTTATGCAAACTCAATTCAAAAGCACATACTTAGCTTTCTTTGAGTCTTCTTAAAGTAGAACTTTTTCTAAAACGATCTGGCAAGAATTAAGAGCCTAGCAGCTCAAATGAATATTTGAGTCAAATGAAGTTTTCTCGGCGAATAGGCGCCAAAATCAACATCTGCTGTGATTTTGGCCCGTCTGTGAACTGAAATCAAATGAAAGCATGTTTGCCATCATCAGTCATGCAATTTCTTAGCTTCCAAAATCTTAAAGTAGTTAGATGAGCTTGAGAGGTCGACAACATATCTTATATACATATGTATATAGGTATGTTCCAAAAGAAACAAGCTGTTTAGACTATATTATGTTCAAATTCCCTCTCTCGGCGAATGAACATCAAATCAAACATGTACTGCGTTTTCAAAAATGCTTATGCAAACTCAATTCAAAGCATATACTTACCTTGCTTTCTTTGGGAGTCTTCTTAAAGTAGAACGTTTTCTAAAACGATCTGGCAAGAATTGAGAGCCTAGCAGCTCAAATGAATATTTGAGTCAAATGAAGTTTTCTCGTGAATAGGCGTAAAAATCAACATCTGCTGTGATTTTGGCCCGTCTGCGCACTGAAATCAAATGAAAGCATGTTTGCCATCATCAGTCATGCAATTTCTTAGCTTCCAAAATCTTAAAGTAGTTAGATGAGCTTGAGGGTCGACAACATATCTTATATACATATTTATATAGGTGTGTTCCAATAGAAACATGCTGTTTAGACTATATTATGTTCATATTCCATCTCTCGTCACGAATGAACATCAAATCAAACATGTACTCGTTTTCAAAAATGCTTATGCAAACTCAATTCAAAAGCACATACTTACCTTTCTTTGGGAGTCTTCTTAAAGTAGAAAGTTTTTCTAAAACGATCTGGCAAGAATTAAGAGCCTAGCAGCTCAAATGAATATGTGAGTCAAATGAAGTTTTCTCGGTGAACAGACGCCAAAAATCAACATCTGCTGTGATTTTGGCCCGTCTCTTACTGAAATCAAATGAAAGCATGTTTTGCCATCATCAGTCATGCAATTTCTTAGCTTCCAAAATCTTAAAGTAGTTAGATGAGCTTGAGAATTGACAACATATCTTATATACATATAGGTGTGTTCCAAAAAAACAAGCTGTTTAGACTATATTATGTTCAAATTCCTCTCTAAGTCATGAATGAACATCAAATCAAACATGTACTGCGTTTTCAAAAAATGCTTATGCAAACTCAATTCAAAGCACATACTTACCTTTCTTTGGGAGTCTTCTTAAAGTAGAAAGTTTTCTAAAACGATCTGGCAGAATTGAGAGCCTAGCAGCTCAAATGAATATTTGAGTCAAATGAAGTTTTCTCGGCGAATAGGCCAAAAATCAACATCTGCTGTGATTTTGGCCCGTCTGTGAACTGAAATCAAATGAAAGCATGTTTGCCATCATCAGTCATGCAATTTCTTAGCTTCCAAAATCTTAAAGTAGTTAGATGAGCTTGAGGGGTCGACAACATGTCTTATATACATATATATATAGGTATGTTCCAAAAGAAAAAAGCTGTTTAGACTATATTATGTTCAAATTCCCTCTCTTTCAAATGTGAATGAACATCAAATCAAACATGTACTGCGTTTTCAAAAAAGTGCTTATGCAAACTCAATTCAAAGCACATACTTACCTTTCTTTGGGAGTCTTCTTAAAGTAGAAAGTTTTCTAAAGCGATCTGGCAAGAAATAATAGCCTAGCAGCTCAAATGAATATTTGAGTCAAATGAAGTTTTCTCGGCGAATAGACGCCAAAATCAACATCTGCTGTGATTTTGGCCCGTCTGTGCACTGAAATCAAATGAAAGCATGTTTGCCATCATCAGTCATGCAATTTCTTAGCTTCCAAAATCTTAAAGTAGTTAGATGAGCTTGAGTGGTAGACAACATATCTTATATACATATAGGTGTGTTCCAAAAGAAACAAGCTGTTTAGACTATATTATGTTCAAATTCCCTCTCTCGTTGCGAATGAACATCAAATCAAACATGTACTGCGTTTTCAAAAAATGCTTATGCAAACTCAATTCAAAGCACATACTTAGCTTTCTTTGGGAGTCTTCTTAAAGTAGAAAGTTTTCTAAAACGATCTGGCAAGAATTGAGAGCCTAGCAGCTCAAATGAATATTTGAGTCAAATGAAGTTTTCTCGGCGAATAGACGCCAAAAATCAACATCTGCTGTGATTTTGGCCCGTCTGCACTGAAATCAAATAAGCATGTTTGCCATCATCAGTCATGCAATTTCTTAGCTTCCAAAATCTTAAAGTAGTTAGATGAGCTTGAGGTGTCGACAACATATCTTATATACATATAGGTGTGTTCCAAAAGAAACAAGCTGTTTAGACTATATTATGTTCAAATTCCTCTCTAAATGGCGAATGAACATCAAATCAAACATGTACTGCGTTTTCAAAAAATGCTTATGCAAACTCAATTCAAAGCACATACTTACCTTTCTTTGGGAGTCTTCTTAAAGTAGAAAGTTTTCTAAAAGGATCTGGCAAAAATTGAGAGCCTAGCAGCTCAAATGAATATTTGAGTCAAATGAAGTTTTCTCGGCGAATAGACGCCAAAAATCAACATCTGCTGTGATTTTGGCCCGTCTGTGCACTGAAATCAAATGAAAGCATGTTTGCCATCATCAGTCATGCAATTTCTTAGCTTCCAAAATCTTAAAGTAGTTAGATGAGCTTGAGGGGTCGACAACATATCTTATATACATATGTATATAGGTATGTTCCAAAAGAAACAAGCTGTTTAGACTATATTATGTTCAAATTCCCTCTCTCGTCGCGAATGAACATCAAATCAAACATGTACTGCGTTTTCAAAAAATGCTTATGCAAACTCAATTCAAAGCACATACTTACCTTTCTTTGGGAGTCTTCTTAAAGTAGAAAGTTTTCTAAAACGATCTGGCAAGAATTGAGAGCCTAGCAGCTCAAATGAATATTTGAGTCAAATGAAGTTTTCTCGGCGAATACACCAAAAATCAACATCTGCTGTGATTTTGGCCGTGTGCGCACTGAAATCAAATGAAAGCATGTTTGCCATCATCAGTCATGCAATTTCTTAGCTTCCAAAATCTTAAAGTAGTTAGATGAGCTTGAGGGGTCGACAACATATCTTATATACATATAGGTGTGTTCCAAAAGAAACAAGCTGTTTAGACTATATTATGTTCAAATTCCCTCTCTCGTCGCGAATGAACATCAAATCAAACATGTACTGCGTTTTCAAAAATGCTTATGCAAACTCAATTCAAAGCACATACTTACCTTGCTTTCTTTGGGAGTCTTCTTAAAGTAGAAAGTTTTCTAAAAGCGATCTGGCAGAATTGAGAGCCTAGCAGCTCAAATGAATATTTGAGTCAAATGAAGTTTTCTCGGCGAATAGACGCCAAAAATCAACATCTGCTGTGATTTTGGCCGTGTGCGCACTGAAATCAAATGAAAGCATGTTTGCCATCATCAGTCATGCAATTTCTTAGCTTCCAAAATCTTAAAGTAGTTAGATGAGCTTGAGGGGTCGACAACATATCTTATATACATATAAGTATGTTCCAGAAGAAACAAGCTGTTTAGACTATATTATGTTCAAATTCCTCTCTCGTCAAATGCGAATGAACATCAAATCAAACATGTACTGCGTTTTCAAAAAATGCTTATGCAAACTCAATTCAAAGCATATACTTACCTTGCTTTCTTTGGGAGTCTTCTTAAAGTAGAAAGTTTTCTAAAACGATCTGGCAGAATTGAGAGCCTAGCAGCTCAAATGAATATTTGAGTCAAATGAAGTTTTCTCTGCGAATAGGCGCCAAAAATCAACATCTTAGGTGATTTTGGCCCGTCTTCGCAATGAAATCAAATGAAAGCATGTTTGCCATCATCAGTCATGCAATTTCTTAGCTTCCAAAATCTTAAAAGTAGTTAGATGAGCTTGAGGGTTGACAACATATCTTATATACATATATATAGGTGTGTTCAAAAGAAACAAGCTGTTTAGACTATATTATGTTCAAATTCCCTCTCTCGTTGCGAATGAACATCAAATCAAACATGTACTGCATTTTCAAAAAATTGCTTATGCAAACTCAATTCAAAGCACATACTTACCTTGCTTCCGGAGTCTTCTTAAAGTAGAAAGTTTTTCTAAAACGATCTGGCAAGAATTGAGAGCCTAGCAGCTCAAATGAATATTTGAGTCAAATGAAGTTTTCTCGGCGAATAGACGCCAAAAATCAACATCTGCTGTGATTTTGGCCCGTCTGCGCACTGAAATCAAATGAAAGCATGTTTGCCATCATCAGTCATGCAATTTCTTAGCTTCCAAATCTTAAAGTAGTTAGATGAGCTTGAGGGTCGACAACATATCTTATATACATATAGGTATGTTCCAGAATAAACAAGCTGTTTAGACTATATTATGTTCAAATTCCCTCTCTCGTCACGAATTAACATCAAATCAAACATGTACTGCGTTTTCAAAAAATGCTTATGCAAACTCAATTCAAAGCACATACTTAGCTTTCTTTGGGAGTCTTCTTAAAGTGAAAGTTTTCTAAAAGCGATCTGGCAAGAATTGAGAGCCTAGCAGCTCAAATGAATATTTGAGTCAAATGAAATTTTCTCGGTGAACATAGGCGCAAAAATCAACATCTGCTGTGATTTTGGCCCGTCTGCACTGAAATCAAATGAAAGCATGTTTGCCATCATCAGTCATGCAATTTCTTAGCTTCCAAAATCTTAAAGTAGTTAGATGAGCTTGAGGGTCGACAACATATCTTATATATATATGAATATATTAATGGGTGTGTTCCAAAAGAAACAAGCTGTTTAGACTATATTATGTTCAAATTCCTCTCTAAATCGCGAATGAACATCAAATCAAACATGTACTGCGTTTTCAAAAAATGCTTATACAAACTCAATTCAAAGCACATACTTACCTTTTTCTTTGGGAGTCTTCTTAAAGTGAAAGTTTTCCTAAAACGATCTGGCAGAATTGAGAGCCTAGCAGCTCAAATGAATATTTGAGTCAAATGAAGATTTTCTCGCGAATAGGCGCCAAAATCAACATCTGCTGTGATTTTGGCCCGTCTGCACTGAAATCAAATGAAAGCATGTTTGCCATCATCAGTCATGCAATTTCTTAGCTTCCAAAATCTTAAAGTAGTTAGATGAGCTTGAGGGTCGACAACATATCTTATATACATATAGGTGTGTTCCAAAAGAAACAAGCTGTTTAGACTATATTATGTTCAAATTCCTCTCTAAATTGCGAATGAACATCAAATCAAACATGTACTGCGTTTTCAAAAATGCTTATGCAAACTCAATTCAAAGCACATACTTAGCTTTCTTTGGGAGTCTTCTTAAAGTAGAAAGTTTTCTAAAAGCGATCTGGCAAGAATTGAGAGCCTAGCAGCTCAAATGAATATTTGAGTCAAATGAAGTTTTCTCGGCGAATAGGCGCCAAAAATCAACATCTGCTGTGATTTTTGGCCGTCTCGCACTGAAATCAAATGAAAGCATGTTTGCCATCATCAGTCATGCAATTTCTTAGCTTCCAAAATCTTAAAGTAGTTAGATGAGCTTGAGGGTCGACAACATATCTTATATACATATATAGGTGTGTTCCAAAAGAAACAAGCTGTTTAGACTATATTATGTTCAAATTCACTCTCTCGTCGCGAATGAACATCAAATCAAACATGTACTGCGTTTTCAAAAATGCTTATGCAAACTCAATTCAAAGCACATACTTACCTTTCTTTGGGAGTCTTCTTAAAGTAGAAAGTTTTCTAAAACGATCTGGCAAGAATTAAGAGCCTAGCAGCTCAAATGAATATTTGAGTCAAATGAAGTTTTCTCGGCGAACAGACGCCAAAAATCAACATCTGCTGTGATTTTGGCCCGTCTGTGAACTGAAATCAAATGAAAAGCATGTTTGCCATCATCAGTCATGCAATTTCTTAGCTTCCAAAATCTTAAAGTAGTTAGATGAGCTTGAGGGTCGACAACATATCTTATATACATATAGGTATGTTCCAAAAAGAAACAAGCTGTTTAGACTATATTATGTTCAAATTCCTCTCTCGTCAGCGAATGAACATCAAATCAAACATGTACTGCGTTCTCAAAAAATGCTTATACAAACTCAATTCAAAGCATACTTATTGCTTTCTTTGGAGTCTTCTTAAAGTAGAAAAGTTTTCTAAAACGATCTGGCAAGAATTGAGAGCCTAGCAGCTCAAATGAATATTTGAGTCAAATGAAGTTTTCTCGGCGAATAGACGCCAAAAATAAACATCTGCTGTGATTTTTGGCCCGTCTGTACTGAAATCAAATGAAAGCATGTTTGCCATCATCAGTCATGCAATTTCTTAGCTTCCAAAATCTTAAAAGTAGTTAGATGAGCTTGAAATTCGACAACATATCTTATATACATATAGGTGTGTTCCAAAAAGAAACAAGCTGTTTAGACTATATTATTTTCAAATTACCTCTCACGAATAGAATGAACATAAACTCAAACATGTACTGCGTTTTCAAAAAATGCTTATGCAAACTCAATTCAAAGCACATACTTACCTTTCTTTGGGAGTCTTCTTAAAGTAGAAAGTTTTCTAAAAGGATCTGGCAAGAATTGAGAGCCTAGCAGCTCAAATGAATATTTGAGTCAAATGAAGTTTTCTCTGCGAATAGACGCCAAAAATCAACATCTGCTGTGATTTTTGGCCCGTCTGCTCACTGAAATCAAATGAAAGCATGTTTGCCATCATCAGTCATGCAATTTCTTAGCTTCCAAAATCTTAAAGTAGTTAGATGAGCTTGAGGGGTCGACAACATATCTTATATACATATGCCGATAGGTGTGTTCCAAAAAGAAACAAGCTGTTTAGACTATATTATGTTCAAATTCCTCTCTCGTCATGAATGAACATCAAATCAAACATGTACTGCGTTTTTCAAAAAATGCTTATGCAAACTCAATTCAAAAGCACATACTTACCTTTCTTTGGGAGTCTTCTTAAAGTAGAAAGTTTTCTAAAGCGATCTGGCAGAATTGAGAGCCTAGCAGCTCAAATGAATATTTGAGTCAAATGAAGTTTTCTCGGCGAATAGGCGCCAAAAATCAACATCTGCTGTGATTTTGGCCCGTCTGCTTACTGAAATCAAATGAAAGCATGTTTGCCATCATCAGTCATGCAATTTCTTAGCTTCCAAAATCTTAAAGTAGTTAGATGAGCTTGAGAATTCGACAACATATCTTATATACATATATGTTCCAAAAGAAACAAGCTGTTTAGACTATATTATGTTCAAATTCCTCTCTAAATGCGAATGAACATCAAATCAAACATGTACTGCGTTTTCAAAAAGTGCTTATGCAAACTCAATTCAAAGCACATACTTACCTTTCTTTGGGAGTCTTCTTAAAGTAGAAAGTTTTCTAAAAGCGATCTGGCAAGAATTTAGAGCCTAGCAGCTCAAATGAATATTTGAGTCAAATGAAGTTTTCTCGGCGAATAGGCCAAAAATCAACATCTGCTGTGATTTTGGCCCGTCTGCACTGAAATCAAATGAAAAGCATGTTTGCCATCATCAGTCATGCAATTTCTTAGCTTCAAAATCTTAAAAGTAGTTAGATGAGCTTGAGGGTCGACAACATATCTTATATACATATAGGTATGTTCCAAAAGAAACAAGCTGTTTAGACTATATTATGTTCAAATTCCCTCTCTCAAATGCATGAATGAACATCAAATCAAACATGTACTGCGTTTTCAAAAATGCTTATGCAAACTCAATTCAAAGCACATACTTACCTTTCTTTGGGAGTCTTCTTAAAGTAGAAAGGATTTTTTTCTAAAAGCGATCTGGCAAGAATTGAGAGCCTAGCAGCTCAAATGAATATTTGAGTCAAATGAAGTTTTCTCGGCGAATAGGCGCCAAAATCAACATCTGCTGTGATTTTGGCCCGTCTCTACTGAAATCAAATGAAAGCATGTTTGCCATCATCAGTCATGCAATTTCTTAGGTTCCAAAATCTTAAAGTAGTTAGATGAGCTTGAAGGGTCGACAACATATCTTATATACATATAGGTATGTTCCAAAAGAAACAAGCTGTTTAGACTATATTATGTTCAAATTCCTCTCTCGTCGCGAATGAACATCAAATCAAACATGTACTGCGTTTTCAAAAAATGCTTATGCAAACTCAATTCAAAGCACATACTTACCTTTCTTTGGGAGTCTTCTTAAAGTAGAAAGTTTTCTAAAAGGATCTGGCAAGAATTAAGAGCCTAGCAGCTCAAATGAATATTTGAGTCAAATGAAGTTTTCTCGGCGAATAGGCGCCAAAAATCAACATCTGCTGTGATTTTGGCCCGTCTGCTTACTGAAATCAAATGAAAGCATGTTTGCCATCATCAGTCATGCAATTTCTTAGCTTCCAAAATCTTAAAGTAGTTAGATGAGCTTGAGGGTCGACAACATATCTTATATACATATGATATAGGTGTGTTCCAAAAGAAACAAGCTGTTTAGACTATATTATGTTCAAATTGCCTCTCTCTCAATGCGAATGAACATCAAATCAAACATGTACTACGTTTTCAAAAAAATGCTTATACAAACTCAATTCAAAGCACATACTTACCTTTCTTTGGGAGTCTTCTTAAAGTAGAAAGTTTTCTAAAACGAGCTTGCAAGAATTAAGAGCCTAGCAGCTCAAATGAATATTTGGAGTCAAATGAAGACTTCTCGGCGAATAGGCGCCAAAAATCAACATCTGCTGTGATTTTTGGCCGTCTCTTACTGAAATCAAATGAAAGCATGTTTGCCATCATCAGTCATGCAATTTCTTAGCTTCAAAATCTTAAAGTAGTTAGATGAGCTTGAAGTCGACAACATATCTTATATACATATAGGTGTGTTCCAAAAGAAACAAGCTGTTTAGATTATATTATGTTCAAATTCCCTCTCTAAATCCATGAATGAACATCAAATCAAACATGTACTCGTTTTCAAAAATGCTTATGCAAACTCAATTCAAAGCACATACTTACCTTTCTTTGGGAGTCTTCTTAAAGTGAAAAGTTTTCTAAAAACGATCTGGCAAGAATTAAGAGCCTAGCAGCTCAAATGAATATTTGAGTCAAATGAAGTTTTCTCGGCGAACAGACGCCAAAAATCAACAACTGCTGTGATTTTGGCCCGTCTGTGAACTGAAATCAAATGAAAGCATGTTTGCCATCATCAGTCATGCAATTTCTTGGGTTCCAAAATCTTAAAGTAGTTAGATGAGCTTGAGTGGTCGACAACAAATCTTATATACATGTATATAGGTATGTTCCAAAAGAAACAAGCTGTTTAGACTATATTATGTTCAAATTCCCTCTCTAAATCAGCGAATGAACATCAAATCAAACATGTACTGCGTTTTCAAAAAGTGCTTATGGAAACTCATTACAAAGCACATACTTACCTTTCATTGGGAGTCTTCTTAAAGTAGAAAGTTTTCTAAAAGGATCTGGCAAGAATTGAGAGCCTAGCAGCTCAAATGAATATTTGAGTCAAATGAAGTTTTCTCGGCGAATAGGCGCAAAAATCAACATCTGCTGTGATTTTGGCCCGTCTGCTACTGAAATCAAATGAAAGCATGTTTGCCATCATCAGTCATGCAATTTCTTAGCTTCCAAAATCTTAAAGTAGTTAGATGAGCTTGAGGGTCGACAACATATCTTATATACATATAGGTGTGTTCCAAAAGAAACAAGCTGTTTGGACTATATTATGTTCAAATTCCCTCTCTAAATGCGAATGAACATCAAATCAAACATGTACTCCTTTTTCAAAAAATGCTTATGCAAACTCAATTCAAAAGCACATACTTACCTTTGCTTGGAGTCTTCTTAAAGTAGAAAGTTTTCTAAAACGATCTGGCAAGAATTAAGAGCCTAGCAGCTCAAATGAATATTTGAGTCAAATGAAGTTTTCTCGCGAATAGGCGCCAAAAATCAACATCTGCTGTGATTTTGGCCTGTCTGAACTGAAATCAAATGAAAGCATGTTTGCCATCATCAGTCATGCAATTTCTTAGCTTCCAAAATCTTAAAGTAGTTAGATGAGCTTGAGGGTCGACAACATATCTTATATACATATATATAGGTGTGTTACAAAAGAAACAAGCTGTTTAGACTATATTATGTTCAAATTCCCTCTCTCGTCTAGAATGAACATCAAATCAAACATGTACTCGTTTTCAAAAAATGCTTATGCAAACTCAATACAAAGCACATACTTACCTTTTCTTTGGGAGTCTTCTTAAAGTAGAAAGTTTTCTAAAACGATCTGGCAAGAATTGAGAGCCTAGCAGCTCAAATGAATATTTGAGTCAAATGAAGTTTTCTAGGCGAATAGACGCCAAAAATCAACATCTGCGGTGATTTTGGCCGTCTCTTACTGAAATCAAATGAAAGCATGTTTGCCATCATCAGTCATGCAATTTCTTAGCTTCCAAAATCTTAAAGTAGTTAGATGAGCTTGAGGGTCGACAACATATCTTATATACATATGTATAGGTATGTTCCAAAAAGAAACAAGCTGTTTAGACTATATTATGTTCAAATTCCCTCTCTAAATGCGAATGAACATCAAATCAAACATGTACTGCGTTTTCAAAAATGCTTATGCAAACTCAATTCAAAAGCACATACTTACCTTTCATTGGGAGTCTTCTTAAAGTAGAAAGTTTTCTAAAACGATCTGGCAAGAATTAAGAGCCTAGCAGCTCAAATGAATATTTGGAGTCAAATGAAATTTTCTCGGCGAATAGGCGCCAAAAATCAACATCTGCTGTGATTTTGGCCCGTCTATACTGAAATCAAATGAAAGCATGTTTGCCATCATCAGTCATGCAATTTCTTAGCTTCCAAAATCTTAAAGTAGTTAGATGAGCTTGAGGGGTCGACAACATATCTTATATACATATTATATAGGTATGTTCAAAGAAACAAGCTGTTTAGACTATATTATGTTCAGAATTCCTCTCTAAATGCGAATGAACATCAAATCAAACATGTACTGCGTTTTCAAAAAATGCTTATACAAACTCAATTCAAAACACATACTTACCTTTCTTTGGGAGTCTTCTTAAAGTAGAAGTTTTCTAAAACGATCTGGCAAAATTGAGAGCCTAGCAGCTCAAATGAATATTTGAGTCAAATGAAATTTTCTCTCGGCGAATAGGCGTAAAATCAACATCTGCTGTGATTTTGGCCCGTCTATTTACTGAAATCAAATGAAAGCATGTTTGCCATCATCAGTCATGCAATTTCTTAGCTTCCAAAATCTTAAAGTAGTTAGATGAGCTTGAGGGTCGACAACATATCTTATATACATATAGGTGTGTTCCAAAAGAAACAAGCTGTTTAGACTATATTATGTTCAAATTCCTCTCTCGTCATGGAATGAACATCAAATCAAACATGTACTGCGTTTTTCAAAAATGCTTATGCAAACTCAATTCAAAGCACATACTTACCTTGCTTTCTTTGGGAGTCTTCTTAGCGTGAAAGTTTTCTAAAACGATCTGGCAGAATTGAGAGCCTAGCAGCTCAAATGAATATTTGAGTCAAATGAAGTTTTCTCGGCGAATAGGCACCAAAATCAACATCTGCTGTGATTTTGGCCCGTCTGTGAACTGAAATCAAATGAAAGCATGTTTGCCATCATCAGTCAAAAACTGCAATTTCTTAGCTTCCAAAATCTTAAAAGTAGTTAGATGAGCTTGAGAATTGACAACATATCTTATATACATATATAGGTGTGTTCCAAAAGAAACAAGCTGTTTAGACTATATTATGTTCAAATTCCTCTCTCGTCACGAATGAACATCAAATCAAACATGTACTGCGTTTTCAAAAATGCTTATACAAACTCAATTCAAAGCACATACTTACCTTTCTTTGGGAGTCTTCTTAAAGTAGAAAGTTTTTCTAAAAGCGATCTGGCAAGAATTGAGAGCCTAGCAGCTCAAATGAATATTTGAGTCAAATGAAGGATTTTCTCGTGAAGAATAGGCATGAAAAATCAACATCTGCTGTGATTTTTGGCCGTCTCTTTACTGAAATCAAATGAAAAGCTTATGTTTTTGCCATCATCAGTCATACAATTTCTTAGCTTCAAAATCTTAAAAGAAATTAGTTAGAATGAAGGCTTGAAGGTGCGACAACATATCTTATATACATATGTATATAGGTGTGTTCCAAAAAAGAAACAAGCTGTTTAGACTATATTATGTTCAAATTCCCTCTCTAAATGCATAAATGAACATCAAATCAAACATGTGCCTGCGTTTTCAAAAAGTGCTTATGGCAAACTCAATTCAAAAAGCACATACTTACCTTGCTTGAGGAGTCTTCTTAAAAGTAGAAAGTTTTCTCAACGATCTGGCAAGAATTAAAGAGCCTAGCAGCTCAAATGAATATTTGAGTCAAATGAAGTTTTTCTCGTGAACAGGCATCAAAAATCAACATCTGCTTTCAGCCTTCTGATTTTTGGAAAGTCCTAAACACTGAAATCAAATGAAAGCATGTTTGCCATCATCAGTCATCACAATTTCTTAGCTTCCAAAAATCTTAAAGTAGTTAGATGAGCTTGAAGGTGGAATTCGACAACGCATATCTTATATACGCATATATATAGGTGTGTTCCAAAAGAAACAAGCTGTTTTAGACTATATTATGTTCAAATTCCCTCTCTCTAAATGCATGAATGAACATCAAATCAAACATGTCCTGCGTTTTCAAAAAATTGCTTATGGCAAACTCAATTCAAATACATACTTACCTTTCTTTGGGGAGTCTTCTTTAAAAGTAGAAAGAAGTTTCTAAAAGCGATCTGGCAAGAATTAAGAGAACTAGCAGCTCAAAATGAATATTTGAGTCAAATGAAGTTTTTCTCGGAACGAACAGGCAGCAAAAAATCAACATCTGCTGTGATTTTGGCCCGTCTCGCACTGAAATCAAATGAAAGCATGTTTGCCATCATCAGTCATGGGGAGCAATTTCTTAGCTTCCAAAATCTTAAAGTAGTTAGATGAGCTTGAGGGTCGACGACAACATATCTTATATACACATATATATGTAGGTATGTTCCAAAAGAAACAAGCTGTTTAGACTATATTATGTTCAAATTCCTCTCTCGTCATGAATGAACATCAAATCAAAACATGTACTGCGTTTTCAAAAAAGTGCTTATGCAAACTCAATTCAAAAGCACATACTTTTACCTTTCTTTGGGAGACTCTTCTTAAAGTAGAAAGTTTTCTAAAACGATCTGGCAAATTGAGAGCCTAGCAGCTCAAATGAATATTTGAGTCAAATGAAGTTTTCTCGCAAATAGGCGCCAAAAATCAACATCTGATGTGATTTTGGCCCGTCTCTGAACTGAAATCAAATGAAAGCATGTTTGCCATCATCATTCATACAATTTCTTAACTTCGAAAATCTTAAAGTAGTTAGGTATGCTCGAGGGGTCGACAACATATCTTATATACATATATATATAGGTGTGTTCCAAAAAGAAACAAGCTGTTTAGACTATATTATGTTCAAATTCCCTCTCTAAATGCATGAATGAACATCAAATCAAACATGTACTGCATATCTTGTATATGCATATATGCTCAAAAACAAGCTGTTTAGACTATGTTCAAATTCCCTCTCCCGTCGCGAATGAACGTAAATCAAACATATGCCTAAATTTTTCAAAAAATGCTTATGCAAACTCAATTCAAGCACATACTTACCTTGCTTCGGGAGTCTTCTTAAAGTAGAAAGTTTTCTAAAACGATCTGGCAAGAATTAAGAGCCTAGCAGCTCAAATGAATATTTAAGTCAAATGAAGTTTTCTCGGCGAATAAATGGCAAAAATCAACATCTGCTGTGATTTTGGCCCGTCTGCGCACTGAAATCAAATGAAAGCATGTTTGCCATCATCAGTCATGCAATTTCTTAGCTTCCAAAATCTTAAAGTAGTTAGATGAGCTTGAGGGGTCGACAACATATCTTATATACATATGTATATAGGTGTGTTCCAAAAAAACAAGCTGTTTAGACTATATTATGTTCAAATTCCCTCTCTAAATGCGAATGAACATCCAAATCAAACATGTACTCGCGTTTTCAAAAAGTGCTTATGCAAACTCAATTCAAAGCACATACTTACCTTGCTTGGAGTCTTCTTAAAGTAAAGAAAGTTTTCTAAAAGCGATCTGGCAAAATTGAGAGCCTAGCAGCTCAAATGAATATTTGAGTCAAATGAAGTTTTCTCGACGAATAGACGCCAAAATCAACATCTGCTGTGATTTTGGCCAGTCTCTAACGAACTGAAATCAAATGAAAGCATGTTTGCCATCATCAGTCATGCAATTTCTTAACTTTCCAAAAATCTTAAGAAGTAGTTAGATGAGCTTGAGGTCGACAACATATCTTATATACATATAGGTGTGTTCCAAAAGAAACAAGCTGTTTAGAACTATATTATGTTCAAATTCCTCTCTCTTAAATGGCATGAATGAACATCAAATCAAACATGTACTGCGTTTTCAAAAATGTATACCAAACTCAATTCAAAAGCACATACTTACCTTGCTTTCTTTGGGAGTCTTCTTAAAGTAGAAAGTTTTCTAAAAGCGATCTGGCAAGGGTAATTAAGAGCCTAGCAGCTCAAATGAATATTTGAGTCAAATGAAGTTTTCTCGGCGAATAGGCACCAAGTAAATCAGCATCTGCTGTGATTTTGGCCCGATCTGCCTTACTGAAATCAAATGAAAGCATGTTTGCCATCATCAGTCATGTGCAATTTCTTAGCTTCCAAATCTTAAAGTAGTTAGATGAGCTTGAGAATTAGAGCAACATATCTTATATACATAATATAGGTATGTTCCAAAAGAAACAAGCTGTTTAGACTTTATATTGTGTTCAAATTCCTCTCTCTAAATCGCCCTGAATGAACATCAAATCAAACATGTACTGCGTTTTCAAAAAAAAGAAGTGCTTATGCAAACTCAATTCGCTTTTAAGCACATACTTGCTTGCTTTGGGAGTCTTCTTAAAGTAGAAAAGTTTTCTAAAAGCGATCTGGCAAGAATTAAGAGCCTAACAGCTCAAATGAATATTTGAGTCAAATGAAGTTTTCTCGTACGAATAGGCAGCCAAAATCAACATCTGCTGTGATTTTGGCCGTCTGTAACACTGAAATCAAATGAAAGCATGTTTGCCATCATCAGTCATGCAATTTCTTAGCTTCCAAAATCTTAAAAGTAGTTAGATGAGCTTGAGCGATTAGACAACATATCTTATATACATATATTATATAGGTATGTTCAAAAGAAACAAGCTGTTTAGACTATATTATGTTCAAATTCCTCTCTCGTAAATGCATGAATGAACATCAAATCAAACATGTACTGCGTTTTCAAAAAATGCTTATGCAAACTCAATTCAAAGCACATACTTAGCTTTCTTTGGAGTCTTCTTAAAGTAGAAAGTTTTTCTAAAACGATCTGGCAAAATTAAAGAGCCCTAGCAGCTCAAATGAATATTTGGAGTCAAAATGAAGTTTTTCTCGGCGAATAGGCCGCCAAAATCCAACATCTGCTGTGATTTTGGCCCGTCTAGCACTGAAATCAAATGAAAGCATGTTTGCCATCATCAGTCATGCAATTTCTTAGCTTCCAAAATCTTAAAGTAGTTAAGATGAGCTTGAGAATTCGACAACATATCTTATATACATATAGGTGTGTTCCCAAAAGAAACAAGCTGTTTAGACTATATTATGTTCAAATTCCCTCTCTAAATCGCGAATGAACATCCAAATCAAACATGTACTGCGTTTTTCAAAAAATGCTTATAAAACTCAATTCAGCACATACTTACCTTGCTTTTCTTTGGGAGTCTTCTTAAAGTAGAAAGTTTTCTAAAACGATCTGGCAAGAAATTGAGCCTAGCAGCTCAAATGAATATTTGAGTCAAATGATTTTCTCGGCGAATATACGCCAAAATTCAACATCTGCTGTGATTTTGGCCCGTCTGCGAACTGAAATCAAATGAAAGCATGTTTGCCATCATCAGTCATGCAATTTCTTAGCTTCCAAAATCTTAAAGTAGTTAGATGAGCTTGAGGGTCGACAACATATCTTATATACAGATATAGGTATGTTCCAAAAGAAACAAGCTGTTTAGACTATATTATGTTCAAATTCCCTCTCTAAATGGCGAATGAACATCAAATCAAACATGTACTGCGTTTTCAAAAAATGCTTATGCAAACTCAATTCAAAAGCACATACTTACCTTTCTTTGGGAGTCTTCTTAAAGTAGAAAGTTTTCTAAAACGATCTGGCAGAATTGAGAGCCTAGCAGCTCAAATGAATATTTGAGTCAAATGAAGTTTTCTCGGCGAATAGGCGCAAAAATCAACATCTGCTGTGATTTTTGGCCGTCTCTTGAACTGAAATCAAATGAAAGCATGTTTGCCATCATCAGTGATGCAATTTCTTAGCTTCCAAAATCTTAAAGTAGTTAGATGAGCTTGAGGGTCGAAACAACATATCTTATATACATGTGTATATAGGTGTGTTCCAAAAGAAACAAGCTGTTTAGACTATATTATGTTCAAATTCCTCTCTCGTCATGAATGAACATCAAATCAAACATGTACTCGTTTCCAAAAAATGCTTATGCAAACTCAATTCAAAGCACATACTTACCTTTCTTTGGGAGTCTTCTTAAAGTAGAAAAGTTTTCTAAAGCGATCTGGCAAGAATTGAGAGCCCTAGCAGCTCAAATGAATATTTGAGTCAAATGAAGTTTTCTATAAGCGAATAGGCACCAAAATCAACAACTTCTGTGATTTTGGAAAGTCTGCGAACTGAAATCAAATGAAAGCATGTTTGCCATCATCAGTCATGCAATTTCTTAGCTTCCAAAATCTTAAAGTAGTTAGATGTGCTTGAGGGTCGACAACATATCTTATATACATATATGTTCCAAAAAGAAACAAGCTGTTTAGACTATATTATGTTCAAATTCCTCTCTCGTCATGAATGAACATCAAATCAAACATGTACTGCGTTTTCAAAAAGTGCTTATGCAAACTCAATTCAAAGCACATACTTACCTTGCTTGAAGTCTTCTTAAAGTAGAAAGTTTTCTAAAGCGATCTGGCAAGAATTAAAGAGCCTAGCAGCTCAAATGAATATTTGAGTCAAATGAAGTTTTCTCGTGAATAGGCGCCAAAATCAACATCTGCTGTGATTTTGGAAAGTCTGCGTACTGAAATCAAATGAAAGCATGTTTGCCATCATCAGTCATGCAATTTCTTAGCTTCCAAAATCTTAAAGTAGTTAGATGAGCTTGAGGAATTGGACAACATATCTTATATACATATAGGTGTGTTCCCAAAAGAAACAAGCTGTTTAGACTATATTATGTTCAAATTCCTCTCTCTAAATGAATGAACATCAAATCAAACATGTACTACGTTTTCAAAAATTAGCATGCAAACTCGAATTCAAAGCACATACTTACCCTTTCTTTGGGAGTCTTCTTAAAGTAGAAAGTTTTCTAAAAGCGATCTGGCAAGAATTAAGAGCCTAGCAGCTCAAATGAATATTTGAGTCAAATGAAGTTTTCTCGGCGAATAGGCGTAAAAATCAACATCTGCTGTGATTTTTGGCCCGTCTCACTGAAATCAAATGAAAGCATGTTTGCCATCATCAGTCATGCAATTTCTTAGCTTCCAAAATCTTAAAGTAGTTAGATGAGCTTGAGGGTCGACAACATATCTTATATACATATAGGTGTGTTCCAAAAAAACAAGCTGTTTAGACTATATTATGTTCAAATTCCCTCTCTAAATGCGAATGAACATCAAATCAAACATGTACTGCGTTTTCAAAAATGCTTATACAAACTCAATTCAAAGCACATACTTAGCTTTCTTTGGGAGTCTTCTTAAAGTGAAAGTTTTCTAAAACGATCTGGCAGAATTAAGAGCCTAGCAGCTCAAATGAATATTTGAGTCAAATGAAGTTTTCTCGACGAATAGACGCCAAAAATCAACATCTGCTGTGATTTTGGCCCGTCTGTGAACTGAAATCAAATGAAAGCATGTTTGCCATCATCAGTCATGCAATTTCTTAGCTTCCAAAATCTTAAAGTAGTTAGATGAGCTTGAGGGGTCGACAACATATCTTATATACATATATAGGTGTGTTCCAAAAGAAACAAGCTGTTTAGACTATATTATGTTCAAATTCCCTCTCTATCGAATGAACATCAAATCAAACATGTACTACGTTTTCAAAAAAGTGCTTATGCAAACTCAATTCAAAGCACATACTTACCTTGCTTTCTTTGGGAGTCTTCTTAAAGTAGAAAGTTTTCTAAAACGATCTGGCAAGAATTAAGAGCCTAGCAGCTCAAATGAATATTTGAGTCAAATGAAGTTTTCTCGGCGAATAGGCGTAAAAATCAACATCTGCTGTGATTTTGGCCCGTCTGTGAACTGAAATCAAATGAAAGCATGTTTGCCATCATCAGTCAAGCAATTTCTTAGCTTCCAAAATCTTAAAGTAGTTAGATGAGCTTGAGGTTCGACAACATATCTTATATACATATGTATATAGGTATGTTCCAAAAAGAAACAAGCTGTTTTAGACTATATTATGTTCAAATTCCCTCTCTAAATGGCGAATGAACATCAAATCAAACATGTACTGCGTTTTCCAAAAAAATGCTTATGCAAACTCAATTCAAAAGCACATACTTACCTTTCTTTGGGAGTCTTCTTAAAGTAGAAAGTTTTCTAAAACGATCTGGCAAGAATTGAGAGCCTAGCAGCTCAAATGAATATTTGAGTCAAATGAAGTTTTCTCCGAATAGGCGCCAAAAATCAACATCTGCTGTGATTTTGGCCCGTCTGCGCACTGAAATCAAATGAAAGCATGTTTGCCATCATCAGTCATACAATTTCTTAACTTCGAAAATCTTAAAGTAGTTAGGTAAGCTCGAGGGGTCGACAACATATCTTATATACATATAGGTGTGTTCCAAAAGAAACAAGCTGTTTAGACTATATTATGTTCAAATTCGCTCTCTAAATGAAATGCGAATGAACATCAAATCAAACATGTACTGCGTTTTCAAAAATGCTTATGCAAACTCAATTCAAAGCACATACTTACCTTTCTTTGGGAGTCTTCTTAAAGTAGAAAGTTTTCTAAAGCGATCTGGCAGAATTGAGAGCCTAGCAGCTCAAATGAATATTTGAGTCAAATGAAGTTTTCTCGCAATGGCGCCAAAAATCAACATCTGCTGTGATTTTGGCCCATCTGTGAACTGAAATCAAATGAAAAGCATGTTTGCCATCATCAGTCATGCAATTTCTTAGCTTCCAAAATCTTAAAGTAGTTAGATGAGCTTGAGGGGTCGACAACATATCTTATATACATATAGGTGTGTTCCAAAAGAAACAAGCTGTTTAGACTATATTATGTTCAAATTCCCTCTCTCGTCGCGAATGAACATCAAATCAAACATGTACTGCGTTTTCAAAAAGTGCTTATGCAAACTCAATTCAAAGCACATACTTACCTTGCTTTCTTTGGGAGTCTTCTTAAGTGAAAGTTTTCTAAAACGATCTGGCTTAAGAATTGAGACCCTAGCAGCTCAAATGAATATTTGAGTCAAATGAAGTTTTCTCGGCGAATAGACACTAAAAATCAACATCTGCTGTGATTTTGGCCCGTCTGTGAACTGAAATCAAATGAAAGCATGTTTGCCATCATCAGTCATGCAATTTCTTAGCTTCCAAAATCTTAAAGTAGTAGATGAGCTTGAGGGGTCGACAACATATCTTATATACATATGTATATAGGTGTGTTCCAAAAGAAACAAGCTGTTTAGACTATATTATGTTCAGAAATTCCTCTCTAAATGCGAATGAACATCAAATCAAACATAATACTGCGTTTTTCAAAAATGCTTATGCAAACTCAATTCAAAGCACATACTTACCTTTCTTTGGGAGTCTTCTTAAAGTGAAAGTTTTCTAAAAGCGATCTGGCAAGAATTGAGAGCCTAGCAGCTCAAATGAATATTTGAGTCAAATGAAGTTTTCTCGGCGAATAGGCGTAAAATCAACATCTGCTGTGATTTTGGCCCGTCTGTGAACTGAAATCAAATGAAAGCATGTTTGCCATCATCAGTCATACAATTTCTTAACTTCGAAAAAATCTTAAAGTAGTTAGGTAAGCTCGAGGGGTCGACAACACATCTTAAATACATATGTATATGGGTATGTTCCAAAAGAAACAAGCTGTTTTAGACTGCTATTATGTTCAAATTCCTCTCTCTGGAAATGCGAGAATGAACATCAAATCAAACATGTACTGCGTTTTCAAAAAATGCTTATACAAACTCAATTCAAAGCATACATATGCCCAGCCTTTACCTTTCTTTGGGAGTCTTCTTAAAAGTAGAAAGTTTTCTAAAGCGATCTGGCAAAATTGAGAGCCCTAGCAGCTCAAATGGTGTTGAGTCAAATGAAGTTCTCGGCGAATAGGCGCCAAAAAATCAACATCTGCTGTGATTTTTGGCCCGTCTACTGAACTGAAAATCAAATGAAAGCATGTTTGCCATCATCAGTCATGCATTTCTTAGCTTCCCAAAAATCTTAAAGTAGTTATATAACAGATGAGCTTGAGGAATTTCGACAACATATCTTATATACATATGTATATAGGTATGTTCCAAAAAGAAACAAGCGGATTTAGACTACATTATGTTTCAAATTCCCTCTCTAAATGGCGAATGAACATCAAATCAAACATGTACTACGTTTTCAAAAAAAATGTATACTAAACTCAATTCAACACATACTTAGCTTTCTTTAGGAGTCTTCTTAAAGTAGAAGTTTTCTAAAGCGATCTGGCAAGGTG
>NW_024401943.1:0-10001 GCF_016859285.1 Xiphias gladius
ATTGAAATTGGCTTTGAACCATTCTGATGACCATCAAAGCTAACCTCAGTTAAAGTATGACAATGGAAACTAAAAAAGTAAATATTATTTATTGATTGATTTTATCTCCTACCCTTTTTTCTTTAATCGCAAACATATTCATAAATGAAATAAATTACAAAATCTTACAAGAATGAGATCCAATTTCCTTCATGTAAAATTGCTCATTATTCCACTGTAACATATTTTATTCATACTGTGTTCTCTGTATTCAGAAGGACAAACGTATTTTATGATTGAAATCAAAAAAGATTTTTGGATTAATTAATTCAGTAACAATTTCATTCTTTCCTGTTTTCATCTCGTTGAGTTTTCTTTGTGGTTGAACTCTTCAGTGGAAGCAGCATGCAAATATTTCTAAGGTTAGAATTACACTTCACACTCATTTCATACCTGTTTACGCTGATGATATACTGCTCTTGGTTTCAGATTTAGGAAATATTTTTGGGACTTTTTTGTTTAAAGGATTTTGAGAATTCTTTGGATGCACAGAATAACAGCGTCAGAGTTCTACCATTAACACCCTGCAGTAATAAGAGACGACTGGATTATACTTCATTGAAATGTTACCAGGTGTCTACCATCACTGGTTCTGAGTTCCGACTGAGTTCATACTCTTTACTCTCTTAATATACAGCATATATGGATATACATTATATTATGTAGTCTGACACTTTCTTTCTAAAGTCATCATGGAGAAATTACAATATTTTTATCAACTCAGTTTTCATCTGGTTGTAATTCACTCTCCGTGACACTTTCCCAATAATAAAGATGAAAACGACTGATGTGATGAAAAGACTTTTATTATCTAGAAAAACAGAAACATTATTGAAACGCTCGACAAGCTCGTAAATACTGCTACTGAAACAAGTCAAATAAAAGAGAGAGAGACAGTGTTACAGAGAGCAGGGGGGGAGCAGTAGCAGAGTAAAACCAGTAGCAGTGTTCCCAGGGAGTCGGGTCAGGACTGGGAACACTGGTCTCTCCTCAGCGTCTCTGAGACCAGAGTCTGGGAGCCCTGGGTGGCCTCACAGGTCACAGAGCCCACCTTGCTCCACTGGTCTGCAGTGAGCGTCAGGGTGCTGCTCCAGCTGTAGCGGCCGTCCTTGCCCAGCACCCCGGGGCTGCTGCTCTCCTCCCAGCTGCTGCTGCTTCTGCCTCTGCCGTCCACCTTCCAGGCCAGATTCCAGTCTGAGGGGAAGCCCTTGTTGGCCAGGCACATGAGCGTGGCCTTCCCCCGCTGCAGCTCCTCGCTGGAGGGGGGCAGCACGGTCAGGGTGGGACGGGCATCACCTAGGAGACACCAATCAGCTTAGAGGACAGGGACCACACAGCTGTCAATCAAACACCAGCCACTTTGACACCTTCACTGTGTGAGTGTGGGTTTTCTCCTTTAAGAAGTTTCTGTCAGATGTTTTTTCTGCTCCATCAGTCACTCACTCACACATTGTCTCACTTCCCTTGAAGAAGCCTCTCATGCATATCAGCACAGAGAGTCCTCATATGAGCTGAAAAATAACTGACGGCCAAATTAAAAATTCAGACAAATCTAAAAGAAAAAACAAAACGATAAAAAGCCTCAGAAAAGTCTCAAGATTGTTTCAAACTGGGGTAAAAAGAAGCAAACAGCAGTGATTTGACAGATGATTAAAAACTGAGCTTCAGTCAGACTGTTCAGAATAATTTGAACTCACCTTTAAAACAGCTGAAGAAAAGTGGAGATTTAAAGACTAAATTTTCTACAGTAGGATTGTTGTTCTCTAACCTTTCCTGCCGTTCAAATTATTTGCTTTTCACAAATGAACGGAGACATGTAAAGAAAATTTGAGTGAAGCTGCTCTGAGTTCAGCTTCACGGTTAAACAGGAGAAATGACCAATGAAACAGAGATTTTAAGGTGATTTACATCAAGCCAATGGAAATTTATGTCTCCTACAAATGTTCAGACACAGCAATTATAACCTGAACTGATGATACAATATTTAATATTTGATCAGAAACTTACTGCCAACATCCAGTCTGGTTCCTCCACCAAAAGTCCACCACAGTGATACAAACTGACTGAGTGGTCGCACAAAAACCTCTCACTGTAGAGAGACACGACTCTTTGACTTTGTCTGACAAAACTAAACCTGCAAGTCCTCAAGTTTCCCTCATCTAAACTTCTGATTACATGATTTCTTTTATGGACCGATCATGGCTGTTGATTGGATTCAACTTTTACGTTTTAAACACAAAACTGTATTTTTGGATGTTGGCAGAAAACTTCAGGCAAAACAGTCATTTAGGATGTAAAATCAGATGTTTTACTTTCTAGAGAAAAATGTACGAGTGAAAAGCAAAATATTGTTTGTGACATTATAAAATACATCGAAAATTGAACTTACTGCCAACATCCAGTCTGGTTCCTCCACCAAAAGTCCACCACAGTGATACAAACTGACTGAGTGGTCGCACAAAAACCTCTCACTATGGAGAGACACGGCTCTTTGACTCTGACAACAACAAACTCATCAAAATCAGTCTCAGTCTGTAAAACACAACTGGTTGATATGAGACTGAACTTTAACAGACTGCCAAGAAATACCAAAATTAATTGTTTTGTTTCATATTCATGATATTTTTAAATGTGTCTTGAACTAAAACTGAGTGCTGTAGATGTAAAATCAACCAAAACAGACATTTCTGAAGAAAATCTGTTCAGAGGAAACAAATCCACCTAAAAGGAGTAGTGATACAGTCCTAATCAATACTCTGATAAATTGATTGATCCATTGAAAAACAGCATCATCAGAGTGATCCAGGTCCCTGTTGGAGTCAGTCAGAGCATTTCCATAGAGAGCCACTTTGCATTAGCAGCACCACAGAAATCCTGCTCATCAAGAACATGAGTTTGACTTTCGTCCTCACCTGGACTCTGCTCTGCTGGTCTCAGGGTGAGGAAAATCCTTTTTCTGTCATGTGAAAATCATTTGGAGTGTATCTGAGTTTCACCCCACCATCTCATATCCAGTGTCTCTTCTCTCTCCTCAGGGTCTGTTGGACAAAACGTCCTGACTCAGCCCGCAGCCAAATCAGTGCAGCTTGGTCAACCTGTCTCTATTGAATGTATGGCCAGTCCAAAAGTAGCTCAGTACTCTGGACCACAATACTACCTGGCCTGGTACCATCAGAAACACACAACACACAGGTGGTTCATGATGTTCATAGTGTCTCCACCAGTTTCCCTCCTGAACTTCAAACACTTCACCTCCCACCTCAACAACCTGAAAGTTTCCTAAATGAAGAGAACAGTTCCAGTGAACAACTCAATCAGACCATTAAAATCATAGCAACATCTAGCAGAGTCCCCAGACTGTATTGAAATCTCAGGACACTGAAGCTCCATATATGCAATGTAACAAATGTTTTCCGTTGCAGAAACACTGACACTGTCATAAACATAATGTAATCTGAAACAGGAGACTAACACTAAATGTCCCTGAAAATATATGTGTTGGCAGAGGATCAGATTTAGCTTCGGACACAAACAGCGATCAAGATTTTCAGCAAGAGCCGCGATATCTAAGTCTGAGAGGTTAAGCTGCTCCAGCAATGACCGATTTCCTCTTACTTCCTTTCAGGTTCTGACATTTTTATGACTAGAATTTATTATGAACAGAAAAACTAACCACCTTTTTCAACCAGAGTGGAGTCTCAAAATACAATGTTAAAATGTACAGTTATCTATCGTCTGCAGACATGTAAAGAATCAGTTTCATCTGCCATAATAACAATCAACAGCATCATTCAAAGTCTGAACAATGCAGGACCCAGGATGGAGCCTTGTGGAACACCAAAACTTAAACGGATAGTAGGTGGTTCATAATGAACAAATGAGCCAAAATCATCTCTGCCTGACAGATAAGGACTGAACCAGTTTAACACTGTGACTCAAGCTGGAACAGGTCTACGGAACATCTATTAGTATATTGAAGCTGGCAGGGTCAGAGGCTGCACTGTATGTTTTTTTTCACTGCGTTCACACATTTTTCTACATATAGAGACCATCTCACAAAACAATCAAAGCACCAATACCACAATGACCCTTCAGTGCTGCAACATTGTCCTACCCAGCCAAAATACCAATGCCAGTTAGCAAAAGCTGTGTTCAACCAGTGACTTTCTCAGTAAAGGGTTCTGATATTCTCATAACTATACTAATAAGCTGCAGGTGTAAGCCTCCAATAGGCTGAGTATAGACGGTTTGGGATATTCAAGACTGAAGTTTCAAAAGACAAATGTTTATTCTGAATGTAAATCAAGTTCCAACATAAACATTTTGAGAGTTGTGTTTTATATTGTCAGAAGATTTTGAAAAGTGTGTTCAATGTATTGGTACCAGTACTTTTCTAACAAATATTTCCACTTTACTAACAAGTATTTTGGTGGGGAATAGCCATGTTTGGTGCAACTGAGAAAAACCGAGAAAAAGTGTAAAGGATAATTTCTCGTTCTCCAGGTTCAATCTCACGTCTTTAACCGCTTTTCCAAGGGTTGTCTCAGTGCTGTGGTACGTGAAGGAGCTGGAGTTAACTTCATGTAATATGCAGTCAGTTACTTAAAAGCTAGTTCAATCTTAAATACCTCAGTGTGGATGATTTTAAGTGTAATGTGAGGCAGGTTTCTTACCCTACTGATTGTCTGCATTGTTTTCATTCTAGCAAGGCTGCTTTTATGCTGCAGTCTTGACCAGAATTCTGACTGTTTCATCTGAATGAGGCCTTTATTTGACAAATAGAGAGAATTATTTTAAACAGAAGGATTTAATTTCAATGACTACACACCAGCCTGAGTTTCTGTAAACCTGAAGATCACCACGTGTTATGTCATGCTGCAGTGTCTACTCTGCAAACCTGTTTAAATGTCTTTTGAGGAAGAAATGACGAGGTGTCATCAGAGGTCTAAAGTCACATGTCAGAGACAATCATTCAGATCATTTAATGAAGAAATGACTGTTGAGTATTTCAGATGAAGACCTGCAGATACCAAAGTAACTGAGACAAAGTCAACACTTTTGAGGCAGTGGTAGAGAGCAGTGAGCTAATCCCAGTTTAGGTCTCCCAAAACCACAAAAACCAGTATCCCAGAACACAGCTGATACACATGGAAAACCAAACACACGACATTCCTCGGAGGCAGAGGGGGCGTAATGAAAAAATCTGATTCAGAATTTCTCTTATTCACCATGAGTATGATTTCAATCATCACTTGTCCCAACAGTGAGGAGGACGACATGTTGAGGACAGCTACAGTTCACTGACTCTGTGCTTTTGCATATGTGTCCTGCCTCTCTGCTCCCAGACCTTAAGAGGCCAGTGTTGATCAGTGGCTGTCCAGGTCTTTCACAGCCACTGACACACTGGCAGCACAATGATGATGTCTCTGACTCTACTGCTGGCCACCCTGGGGCTCCTTGTTCAGGGTGAGACTCTCCTCTGAAAACTTTGCTTCAGGATGCAGCCAGGTTCACCACAATGATGTTCTGCTATGATGGAGAAACACTGAAACAAGCAGCATTGACGTCCTTCCATCTGTTCCTTCATGTTAAAGAAATGATCCTCGTTTCTTCCAAGCTGGATTTGTCTCAATAACCCTTCTCCTCTTTTTCATATTTTCAGATTCATCAGGAGAAATCATCCTGACTCAGTCTCCTGGATCCCAGTCTGTTGTTCCAGGACAAACTGTCTCTATCAAATGTAAAACCAGTTCAGATGTTAGCAGCTTCCTCAGCTGGTACCTTCAGAAACCTGGAGAAGCTCCTAAACTCCTGATTTATTGGGCTACAACCCTTCAGTCGGGAGTTTCAGATCGTTTTAGTGGAAGTGGATCTGGGTCTGACTTCACTCTGACCATCAGTAGAGTTCAGGCTGAAGATTCAGGAGTTTACTACTGTCAGCAGGGTTACAGCAGCCCGTTCACACAGTGATACAACGTCGTACAAAAACCTCCCTCAGCTGCAGAGGAACTGATCTGAATCAACAGCTGCACTGAAACTTAAACATAAAAGTTTTATTTAAAGAAAATGTTGCAATAATGATCACGATTTAATATTTTACCACAAATGTCTAAAGTATTTGGACCGGAAAGTTGTACTTTTAATACTTCCATTGAAATTGGTTGGAAACCATTCTGATTAATTTTAATTAAAGCTAACTCCTTGAAGAAGATGACAATGGAAACTAAAAAAGGGGGTCATTATTTATTGATTGATTTTATCTCCTAGCCCTTTTTTTTCTTTTAATTCAAAACATATTCAGTAAATGAAAGAACAGCAGCAAAAATCTTACAAGAATGAGATCCAATTTCCTCTGGCGTAAAATTATCTGCCCAAATATACATTTGTCTATACTGTGTTCTCTGTGGTCTAGAAGGACAAACGATTTTTATGATTGAAATCAAAAGATTTTTGGATTAATTAATCTTAGCACAATTTCATTCTTTCCTGTTTTCATCTCGTTGAGTTTTCTTTGTGGGTTGAACTCTTCAGTGGAAGTAGCATGCAAATATTTCTATAAAGTTAGACCACTTCACACCCTGGTTCTATACCTGCTTATACGCCTGGATGAGGATACTGCTCTTGGTTTCAGATTTAGGGTGTTATTTTGGGAATTTTTTGCTTTAAAGGATTTTGGAGGAATTTTTCGATGCAAGGTAACAACAGCGGCCAGGAGTGTTCTACCATTAATGTCTCTGCAGCAATAAGAATGTACATCGATTATATCATTGAAATGTTACCAGGTGTCTACCATCACTGGTTCTGAGTTCCGATTGAGTGTCTATACTTTATCTCTTAATATACAGTATATATGATATATATTATATTATAGTTCAGACATTTTCTTTTCTAAAGTCATCATGAGAATTATATAATATTTTATTAAATTCTAGTTTTCATCTGGTTGTAACGCCTCCGTGATAATTCTTCTCAATAATAAAGATGAAAACGACTGATGGATGAAAAGACTTTATTATCTAGAAAAAATGAAAATATTGAAAACGCCGACAAGCTTCCGCAGAACACTGCTACTGGAAGCAAGTCAAATAAAAGAGAGAGAGACAGTGTTACAGAGAGCAGGGGGAGCAGTGCAGTGAGAAACTTGTAGCAGGTTCCCAGGAGTCGGGCTTGTGACTGGGAACACTGAACTTCTCTCCTCAGTGCCTCCTGAGACTGAGTCTGGGAGCCCTCTGGGGTACTTCACAGGTCACAGAGCCCACTTGCTCCACTGGTCTGCAGTGAGCGCCAGGGTGCTGCCCCAGCCAGATGCCTGTCCTGCCCAGCACCCCGGCTGCTGCCTCCCTCCCCAGCTGCCGCTGCTGCTTCTGCCCCTGCTGGCCCACCTTCCAGGCCAGATTCCAGTCTGAGGGGAAGCCCTTGCCACAGGCACACATGAGCTGGCCTTCCCTCTCGCCATGCAGCTCTCGCCGAGGGGGCATTGTCAGGTGGGACGGCATCACCCAGGAGACACCAATCAATGTAGAGGATAGGGACCACACAGCCGTCAATCAAATACCAGCCACACTTTGATACCTTCACGTGAGGTGGGGTTTTCTCCTTTAAGAAGTTTCTGTCAGATGTTTTTCTGCTCCATCAGTCACTTCACCACATTGTCTCACTTCCCTTGAAGAAGCTCTTCATGCATATCAGCACAGAGAGAGTCCTGTATGAGCTGAAAAATAACTGACGTGCCAAATTAAAAATCTAGACAAATCTAAAAGAAAAAACAAAACATAAAAAAAGCTCCCAAAAAGTCTCAAGATTGTTTGCAAATTGGGTAAAAGAATAAACAGCAGTGATTTGACAGATGATTAAAACTGAGTCGTTGCGTCAGACTGTTCAGAATAATTTGAACTCACCTTTTAAAACACATTGGGTGAAAAGGGAGATTAGCATCAAATTTTCTACAGAGGATTGTTGTTGTTCTCTAACCTTTCCTGCCGCTCAAAATTATTTGCTTTTCAAATGAAATTATATATGTAAAGGAAATTTGAGTGAAGCTGTTCTGAGTCTGCCCCACGTTAAACAGAGGAGAAATGACCACCAGAAACAGAGATTCAAGGTGATTTGCATCGGTCAGCTTGAAATTTAGCGGCTCCAAGTAAAATGTTCAGACATTGGTAAATTATAACTAATTATGATATAAATATTTAATATTTGATCAAACTTACTGCCAACATCCAGTCTCATTTCTCCACAAAAGTCCACCAATAGTAGTGATGTTAAACTGACTGAGTGGTCAACAAAAATCTTCACTGAGATACTACCTCTTGACTTTGTCTGACAAAACTAAACCTGCGTCCCTCAAGTTTCCCTCATCTAAACTTCTGATTACACAGATTTCTTTTGCGGACCCATCAAGTATTGTTGATTGATTCATCTTTTAATGCTTTAAACAGACAAACTGTATTTGGATGTTGGGTAAGAAAACTTCAGGCAAATAGTCGGTTTAGGGATGTAAAATCAGATGTTTTACTTTCTTCTAGAGAAATGTATTATGAAAAAGGCAAAAATATTGTTTTATATTATAAAATACATCGAAAATTGAACTTACTGCCACATCCAGTCTGCTGGTTCCTCCACCAAAAGTCCACCACAGTGATACAAACTGACTGAGGGTCGACAAAAACCTCTCTCACTATGGAGACACGGCTTTTTGACTCTGAGCAAATAAACCTATCAAACTCGTCTCAGTCTGGGAAATACAACCGGTTGGAGGCGAGACTGGAACTTTAACAGACTGCCAAGAAATTAACATAAAATTAATTGTTTTATTTCATATTCATGATATTTCTTTTAAATGCGTCTTAACCAAAACTGAGTGCTGTAGATGTAAAATCAACCAAAACAGACATTTCTGAAGAAAATCTGTTCAGAGGAAACAACCACCTAAAAGGAGTAGTGATACAGTCCTAATCAATACTCTGATAAATTGATTGATCCATTGAAAACAGCATCATCAGAGTGATTCAGTCCCTTGTTGAGTCAGTCAGAGCATTTCCACAGAGAGCCACTTTGTGCCAGGCAGCAACGAACAGAAATCCTGCTCATCAAGAACATGAGTTTGACTTTCGCCCTTTACCTGGACTCTGCTCTGCTGGTCTCAGGGTGAGGAAAATCCTTTTTCTGTCATGTGAAAATCATTTGGAGTGTATCTGAGTTTCACCCCACCATCTCATATCCAGTGTCTCTCTTTCTCTCCTCAGGGTCTGTTGGACAAAATGTCCTGATCAGCCCAGCAGCCAAATCAGTGCAGCTTGGTCAACCTGTCTCTATTGGATGTAAGGGTCAGTCCAAAAGTAGCTCAGTACTTGACCACAATACTACCTGGCCTGGTACCATCAGAAACACATAACACACAGGTGGTTCATGATGTTCATAGTGTCTCCACCAGTTTCCTCCGGAACTTCAAACACTTCACCTCCACCTCAACAACCTGAAAGTTTCCTAAATGAAGAGAACAGTCTGAACAACTCTCAATCAGATCTATTAAAATCTCACAGTAACATCTAGCAGAGTCTCCCCAGACTGTATTGAAAATCTCAGGACATCTGAAGCTCCATATATGCAATGTGTAACAACAAGCCTGTTGCAGAAACACTGACACACTGTCATAAACATAATGTAATCTGAAACAGGAGACTAACACTTAAATGTCCCTGAAAATATATATAAAAGTTGGCAGAGGATCGACGGGCTTCGGACACAAACAGCGATTAAGATTTTCAGCAAGAGCCGCTGATATCTAAGTCTGAGAGGTTAAGCTGCTCCAGCAATGACCGATTTCCTCTTACTCTTTCAGGTTCTGACATTTTTATGACTAGAATTTATTATGAACAGAAAATCCAACCACCTTTTTTCAACCAGAGTGAGTTCAAAATACAATGTTAAAATGTATAGTTATCTATCGCCTGCAGACATGT
>NW_024401944.1:0-5631 GCF_016859285.1 Xiphias gladius
TCAGTTACGTATTGCTGGTAAGAGCCCAAAATAGCCCAAAATAGAAACGCTGATTTAGAAAAGTACGTCTCAAGTTGGGACCTAAGTACAGTACTTGAGTAAATGTAGAGTATGTAGTTACTTCCTACAACTTCCTGCCAAGAAAGAATCCGAAATGAATCTTCATAAAAATACAGGTTTAGTTTCATGTTTGGGCCGTGTGGTGTGGTGTGGTATGGCACGGTACTCCCACGGGCCCAGGTCGGGAACGGAGCAGGTCGACGCCCCCAGCGGGTTCTTGCCTGTGAATAGACGCTCTAGTGCAGCCTGAGTAATACAGCGGGACCCGGTCGTTATACTGATCCGCTGACAACTGGGACAAGACACACACGGTCAAACATCATGTCTTCATACGATACAACAGCTCCGTCGTTGTTTCTGTATTTGGACGGAGACCCTTCAGAAACCAGTGCTGTTTGTTGGCCCTACAGCGCCTCCACCTGGACTAGAGGAGCAATGACCATCCATCGCACCAGTCGGTGCAATACACACACACTGGAGGTGATTGACTGAACTCGATGGAGAGAGAAAAACTAATCCACTGCCTACACCCTTCCCCAAGCCTCTCTCTCCAATAAAGACAGATGACGACAACACAACGCGTTATCTTGTTGTTTGTTTGTTCTTACATCTATGTGTGTGTGTGTAATACCAGCACTTTAAATGGACATTTCCATGTGTGTGCTACCTTCAGATTGTAAAGCTGTGATGCAGATGACCCTGAAGATGCTTCAGAGCCACTCAACATATACACAATGGTTCTGCTGTCTCACAAGGCAGGGCTTTTAGAATTGTAACCAGTGGTTTCATTGTTGGTTACAAATCCTAATATGCCTTAGCGATCAAGTAATGAAAAGGCGTGTGCGGATCTCTTTCTTTCAACATTTCTTAGCCACGCCACTGCTGAAACAGAGCCGCAGGGCATCCGTAACCACAGACTAGATAGGCTTTTTCATAGTACACATTTGGACGTGTGAACAATAAAATGAAGGATGGCTCACTGTCACGCTGTCATGGCTTACTGAGACGTTTGAA
This sequence comes from Xiphias gladius, assembly GCF_016859285.1. Classification (NCBI taxonomy): domain Eukaryota; kingdom Metazoa; phylum Chordata; class Actinopteri; order Istiophoriformes; family Xiphiidae; genus Xiphias; species Xiphias gladius. The sequence goes on from NW_024401944.1 coordinate 1,075, forward strand.
TACAACGCAGCCATGTTACTAGTTGCTCCTGTGCTTTTCCAACTCTGAGAAGTCAGAATGTCTGCTGTGAAAAAGACCTCTGGCTTATTAGAAGGTGTAATTGAATAAGTCATGCATGTGCACAACAAAAAAACATTTCACATCTATCATTAGCTTCATACAGCTGTATGCTAAAGCTTGGTCCCTCAACGAAAAAGTCCATGTTTATTGGATTTTTGAAATGATTTTTGATTTTACTGTCCTGTCCCTTCTCTCTCTTTATTACCTGGTTTATTACCTTCTTCAGATTCCTTTTTTTTTTTTTTTTTGACCAGAAATTTGGCCACTGCCTTTCCCTTTGAGCCCCTGAATGTTGCTGACTGGCATTTTGACTTAGCTAGTCAGTTCAAGTGTGCGTGTGCTCTGCGCATCAGACCCAGTGGTTCCACCACGCCATTTTCACAGTAACAGCGGGGTGTGGGGAATCAAACGAGTTTTCAACACACATTTATATGTAAATGCATATAAATTGCATCGTAAACACTCATCTACAAGAACAAGGAGACATTCTGAAATAACAGTTACATGGACATACACCACAAGCATTCTGGTAAACATAATAATCATTTCATCCACCAAATATTCTAACACACCGTCACACAGGATCATGTTCAAGTAAATGTCCAAATTTCAATCCATCCAATGGTGGTTGACGTGTTTCAGTCTTAACCAAAGTGGTGGACCGACCAGCTGACAGACCGGCATTGCCATATATATGCAGTTAGCACGGCTAAATAGTCCTACAGTAACATTTCAAACGTGCCAAGAGTCATTGTAGTTAAGGTCAAAAGCTCTTTAATTATTTTCATTAGAACACATTTGAATCCCTTAAATTGTGGAACACATTAAAAGCGTACACCGAAGCCAGACTTGAGAAAGGCACTCAGTAAATATACTTATCTTCCTTCTAATCCTGCTCACCAAAATCCCAGATGACTGATCTGGTATTCTCAGCTCCACTGGACCATTTCCATACACTATCTGACCCGTTATACACACCGGTCCAGCCTTCATACGTGGCAAGCTGGTTAATCTCCTGTGCATTTCGACGGTGGCCAAGTCACTGTAGTGCTCTCTGCAGTAGTTAGGAGCAAGCAAACCAGGTCCTCCAATGGGAGACGTGGACAACCTTTGAAATGTTCGGGTCTGAAGTCGCCGCACGTGGAGGAGCGAGAAGGACGAAGACCTGGTGGATGAGGAGAAGACTGGTGATGTTTCTCTCCATGTTTTTCCTCAGAAAGGCTTCAAAGTAGAGTTGGTTCAGGCATCACTGTGTACGTTACATTTATTGCATAATGCAATAAATACAATCCGTGTCATTTATTTATCAATTGAGCCATCCGTCTATCCATTCACTCATTTAGGTCCACTCAGATGGACTTCTGGCAACTGACGGCCTCTCGTCAGACTCAGAGCCCCAGTTACTGATTGACAAGAGGGACAGGAGCAGGGGTACAGGACGTGAAAGCAGAAATGAAGAGAACAAGGTAGTTATTACCTGTGCAACCGATGAGGACTGAAGCGGTTTAGATGACTTCCAACACTAAGTGGAACTGACAAGGCTGGTTTCAAAATATTCCACCACTGTGTACTGTAACGCAACAGTGGAACGGACAAAGCAAAAACTAAAATATGATACATCTGGATTTTTACCACAGAAGGTTATTCTCATCATTTCATGCGCGGCCATACAGCTCTCGTTCTAGGATGTAGACCCTTACTGTGTCAGTTCAATGGTGGCTCTTCTGGAAAATACCCAGGCCGTCTTCTCCTTCACGTCTAGGAATCTCCTTCTTGTCCTCGTAGCCCAAGAAGAAGAGAGAGAAACGCATGGAGGGGAAGTCAAACTTTTGCAGGAGCCTGCAAGAATTTACAAACCGGAGAGAAAACCTAACTTAAGTCACAAAGTCCAGTTTATGAATAAGAAACTGTTTCAACATCAACATCAACACAATCACACACACAGTTGAAAAGTGTAAAATATTTGTTGTGTCAAATCTTATTGTGTTTCAATACCAATTAAGCCTGAATTAGAGTTCACTGAAGTGAAGCCCACGCTAATACTCACGTCATGCCGAGGATTCTGGTGTAGAAATCCAAGGATTTAACTGGATCTTTAACCCGCAGCATAGTCTGCTGCATCATAAAATCCTAAAACAGACATACAAGAGCAGAGCTTTACATATGCATAGGGCTGGGCGATAAGGACCAAAAATCATATCTCCACATTTCTAGGCTGAATGGCCATACATACGTATATCTCAGTATTTTCTATGAAGTTTGCTACATGTAAGACGTCGCAAGCACTTTTACGGAAACAGACCGAAATAAGATGCAATGACAGTTGTTTCCTTCCCTGTTTGAAAATATCCAGCTGCAAAACATTTAAATGAAAATTTATATAAAATAAATAGCCTATATTCAATAAAAATAGGGCCTATGCAGTGTTTCCCACAGGGTGAGAATTTACTTGTGGCGGTGGGTGGTGCAGGGTGTGACCGATGTGCACGCAGAGACTCGTGCAGTTTAGAGGGGGAAAGTGCAACCCAGGTTCTTTTCTGTAGCTACAATTTACAGATATCCCCTAAACGCCTCACATTCAGACACTAGACGCTAGCTAGGCAGCTGCCGCTGAGAAGCATCTAGTCCCAACGAGATGGTGAAATAAGGCCTTCTAATTTGACTGATTTTCTCAAGTTGAGAGAGTGATTTTATCTACCGGAGCAGGCCGCCAAGTAGAGCCTATGTGTGGAAAACAGGGCTGTCAACGAAAATTCTGAATTCGATGATATAGTCAAATTATAAAACAAACAAACAAAAAAGAAAAAAAAAAAAGACCCACCAAACATTATATTGTGAAAATTAATATTTGATTTTGGAGAAAAAAGATGAAATGAAGGACAAGTTCAAACGAGAGAATAATTAAAAACAACCGTGTGGTAGTGATGGCAGAGAGTTCACAACCAGACTTGGTGAAATTGTGAAAACAGGGATTTGCAATTCATCAATATATGAAATCTGATGATAACATGAAATCATTACATGAGAGGGTTCACACGTCATGTTTCTCCCACCTCCTCCTCCTTCCTCCTCCTCCTCATTTCTAATAGATAAATGGAAAACATGCAGGTTGTAGTTAAAGACTTTAGAAATCAGGTAAACAAAGTTATTATTCATCATCATATGAAATCTGATGATAACATGAAATCATTATCTTTAAAATGAGAGGGTTCACACGTCATGTTTTTCCCTCTCCACCTCCTCCTCCTCTCTAATAGATAAATGGAAAACATGCAGGTTGTAGTGAAAGACTTTAGAAATCAGGTAAACAAAGTTATTATTCATCAATATATGAAATCTGATGATAACATGAAATCATTACCTTTTACGTGAGAGGGTTCACACGTCATGTTTCCCTCCCACCTCCTCCTCTCCTCCTCCTTTCTCATTAATAGAAAAATGGAAAACAAGCAGGTTGTAGTGAAAGACTTTAGAAATCAGGTAAACATAGTTACAATTTATCAATATATGAAATCTGATGATAACATGAAATCATTACCTTTTACGTGAGAGGGTTCACACGTCATGTTTCCCTCCCACCTCCTCCTCCTCCTCTCCTCCTCCTCTCTAATGGATAAATGGAAAACATGCAGGTTGTACTGAAAGACTTTAGAAATCAGGTAAACAAAGTTATTATTCATCAATATATGAAATCGGATGATAACATGAAATCATTACCTTTTACGTGAGAGGGTTCACACGTCATGTTTCCCTCCCACCTCCTCCTCCTCTCCTCCTCCTCATTAATATAAAAATGGAAAACAAGCAGGTTGTAGTGAAAGACTTCAGAAATCAGGTAAACATAGTTACATTTTATCAATATATTAAATCTGATGATAAAATGAAATCATTATCTTTAAAATCAGAGGGTTCACACGTCATGTTTCCCTCCCACCTCCTCATCCTCTCCTCCTCCTCATTAATATAAAAATGGAAAACAAGCAGGTTGTAGTGAAACACTTCAGAAATCAGGTAAACAAAGTTATTATTCATCAATATATGAAATCCGATGATAACATGAAATCATTATCTTTAAAATGAGAGGATTCACACGTCATGTTTCCCTCCCACCTCCTCCTCCTCTCCTCCTCCTCATTAATATAAAAATGGAAAACAAACAGGTTGTAGTGAAAGACTTCAGAAATCAGGTAAACATAGTTACAATTTATCAATATATGAAATCTGATGATGAAATGAAATCATTACCTTTTACGTGAACGGGTTCACACGTCATGTTTCCCTCCCACCTCCTCCTCCTCTCCCCCTCCTCTCCTCCTCCTCATTAATATAAAAATGTAAAACTAGCAGGTTGTAGTGAAACACTTTAGAAATCAGGTAAACATAGTTACAATTTATCAATATATGAAATCTGATGATAACATGAAATCATTATCTTTTATGTGAGAGGGTTCACACATCATGTTCCCCTCCCACCTCCTCCTCCTCCTCCTCTCCTCC
>NW_024401945.1:0-26373 GCF_016859285.1 Xiphias gladius
TATATATAAGATATGTTGTCGACCCCTCAAGCTCATCTAACTACTTTAAGATTTTGGAACCCAAGAAATTGCATGACTGATGATGGCAAACATGCTTTCATTTGATTTCAGTGTGCAGACGGGCCAGAATCACAGCAGATGTTGATTTTTGGCGTCTTTTCAGCGAGAAAACTTCATTTGACTCAAATATTCATTTGAGCTGCTAGGCTCTTAATTCTTGCCAGATCGTTTTAGAAAACTCTCTACTTTAAGAAGACTCCATAAGCAAGGTAAGTATGTGCTTTGAATTGAGTTTGTACAAGCATTTTTTGAAAACGCAGTACATGTTTGATTTGATGTTCATTCGCGACGAGAGGGAATTTGAACATAATATAGTCTAAACAGCTTGTTTCTTTTGGAACATATATGTATATAAGATATGTTGTCGACCCCTCAAGCTCATCTAACTACTTTAAGATTTTGGAACCCAAGAAATTGCATGACTGATGATGGCAAACATGCTTTCATTTGATTTCAGTGCGCAGACGGGCCAGAATCACAGTAGATGTTGATTTTTGGCGTCTTTTCGCCGAGAAAACTTCATTTGACTCAAATATTCATTTGAGCTGCTAGGCTCTTAATTCTTGCCAGATCGTTTTAGAAAACTTTCTACTTTAAGAAGACTCCCAAAGAAAGGTAAGTATGTGCTTTGAATTGAGTTTGTATAAGCATTTTTTGAAAACGCAGTACATGTTTGATTTGATGTTCATTCTCTACGAGAGAGGGAATTTGAACATAATATAGTCTAAACAGCTTGTTTCTTTTGGAACATATATGTATATAAGATATGTTGTCGACCCCTCAAGCTCATCTAACTACTTTAAGATTTTGGAACCCAAGAAATTGCATGACTGATGATGGCAAACATGCTTTCATTTGATTTCAGTGCGCAGACGGGCCAGAATCACAGCAGATGTTGATTTTTGGCGTCCTTTCAGCGAGAAAACTTCATTTGACTCAAATATTCATTTGAGCTGCTAGGCTCTTAATTCTTGCCAGATCGTTTTAGAAAACTTTCTACTTTAAGAAGACTCCATAAGCAAGGTAAGTATGTGCTTTGAATTGAGTTTGTACAAGCATTTTTTGAAAACGCAGTACATGTTTGATTTGATGTTCATTCGCGACGGAGAGGGGAATTTGAACATAATATAGTCTAAACAGCTTGTTTCTTTTGGAACATATATGTATATAAGATATGTTGTCGACCCTCAAGCTCATCTAACTACTTTAAGATTTTGGAACCCAAGAAATTGCATGACTGATGATGGCAAACATGCTTTCATTTGATTTCAGTGCGCAGACGGGCCAGAATCACAGCAGATGTTGATTTTTGGCGCTTTTCAGCGAGAAAATCTTCATTTGACTCAAATATTCATTTGAGCTGCTAGGCTCTTAATTCTTGCCAGATCGTTTTAGAAAACTTTCTACTTTAAGAAGACTCAAAGAAAGCTTAGTATGTGCTTTGAATTGAGTTTGTATAAGCATTTTTGAAAACGCAGTACATGTTTGATTTGATGTTCATTCGCGATTTAGAGAGGAATTTGAACATAATATAGTCTAAACAGCTTGTTTCTTTTGGAACATATATGTATATAAGATATGTTGTCGACCCTCAAGCTCATCTAACTACTTTAAGATTTTGGAACCCAAGAAATTGCATGACTGATGATGGCAAACATGCTTTCATTTGATTTCAGTGTCAGAGATGGGCCAGAATCACAGCAGATGTTGATTTTTGGCGCTTTTCAGCTTAGAAAACTTCATTTGACTCAAATATTCATTTGAGCTGCTAGGCTCTTAATTCTTGCCAGATCGTTTTAGAAAACTTTCTACTTTAAGAAGACTCCAAAGAAAGCTAAGTATGTGCTTTGAATTGAGTTTGCATAAGCAATTTTTTGAAAAACAGTACATGTTTGATTTGATGTTCATTCGTGACGAGAGAGGGAATTTGAACATAATATAGTCTAAACAGCTTGTTTCTTTTGGAACATATATGTATATAAGATATGTTGTCGACCCCTCAAGCTCATCTAACTACTTTAAGATTTTGGAACCCAAGAAATTGCATGACTGATGATGGCAAACATGCTTTCATTTGATTTCAGTGCGCAGACGGGCCAGAATCACAGCAGATGTTGATTTTTGGCGTCTTTTCAGCGAGAAAACTTCATTTGACTCAAATATTCATTTGAGCTGCTAGGCTCTTAATTCTTGCCAGATCGTTTTAGAAAACTTTCTACTTTAAGAAGACTCCATAAGCAAGGTAAGTATGTGCTTTGAATTGAGTTTGTACAAGCATTTTTTAAAACGCAGTACATGTTTGATTTGATGTTCATTCGCGAATAGAGAGGGAATTTGAACATAATATAGTCTAAACAGCTTGTTTCTTTTGGAACATATATGTATATAAGATATGTTGTCGACCCTCAAGCTCATCTAACTACTTTAAGATTTTGGAACCCAAGAAATTGCATGACTGATGATGGCAAACATGCTTTCATTTGATTTCAGTGCGCAGACGGGCCAGAATCACAGCAGATGTTGATTTTTGGCGTCTTTTCAGCGAGAAAACTTCATTTGACTCAAATATTCATTTGAGCTGCTAGGCTCTTAATTCTTGCCAGATCGTTTTAGAAAACTTTCTACTTTAAGAAGACTCCATAAGCAAGGTAAGTATGTGCTTTGAATTGAGTTTGTACAAGCATTTTTTGAAAACGCAGTACATGTTTGATTTGATGTTCATTCGCCATTTAGAGGGAATTTGAACATAATATAGTCTAAACAGCTTGTTTCTTTTGGAACATATATGTATATAAGATATGTTGTCGACCCCTCAAGCTCATCTAACTACTTTAAGATTTTGGAACCCAAGAAATTGCATGACTGATGATGGCAAACATGCTTTCATTTGATTTCAGTGCAGACGGGCCAGAATCACAGCAGATGTTGATTTTTGGCGTCTTTTCAGCGAGAAAACTTCATTTGACTCAAATATTCATTTGAGCTGCTAGGCTCTTAATTCTTGCCAGATCGTTTTAGAAAACTTTCTACTTTAAGAAGACTCCATAAGCAAGGTAAGTATGTGCTTTGAATTGAGTTTGCATAAGCACTTTTTTGAAAACGCAGTACATGTTTGATTTGATGTTCATTCGCAACGAGAGAGGGAATTTGAACATAATATAGTCTAAACAGCTTGTTTCTTTTGGAACATATATGTATATAAGATATGTTGTCGACCCCTCAAGCTCATCTAACTACTTTAAGATTTTGGAACCCAAGAAATTGCATGACTGATGATGGCAAACATGCTTTCATTTGATTTCAGTGTGATAGACGGGCCAGAATCACAGCAGATGTTGATTTTTGGCGTCTTTTCAGCGAGAAAACTTCATTTGACTCAAATATTCATTTGAGCTGCTAGGCTCTTAATTCTTGCCAGATCGTTTTAGAAAACTTTCTACTTTAAGAAGACTCCCAAAGCAAGGTAAGTATGTGCTTTGAATTGAGTTTGCATAAGCACTTTTTTGAAAACGCAGTACATGTTTGATTTGATGTTCATTCGCGACGAGAGAGGGAATTTGAACATAATATAGTCTAAACAGCTTGTTTCTTTTGGAACATATATGTATATAAGATATGTTGTCGACCCCTCAAGCTCATCTAACTACTTTAAGATTTTGGAACCCAAGAAATTGCATGACTGATGATGGCAAACATGCTTTCATTTGATTTCAGTGTGCAGACGGGCCAGAATTACAGCAGATGTTGATTTTTGCGTCTTTTCAGCCGAGAAAATTCATTTGACTCAAATATTCATTTGAGCTGCTAGGCTCTTAATTCTTGCCAGATCGTTTTAGAAAACTTTCTACTTTAAGAAGACTCCATAAGCAAGCTAAGTATGTGCTTTGAATTGAGTTTGCATAAGCATTTTTTGAAAACGCAGTACATGTTTGATTTGATGTTCATTCGCGACGAGAGAGGGAATTTGAACATAATATAGTCTAAACAGCTTGTTTCTTTTTGAACATATATGTATATAAGATATGTTGTCGACCCCTCAAGCTCATCTAACTACTTTAAGATTTTGGAACCCAAGAAATTGCATGACTGATGATGGCAAACATGCTTTCATTTGATTTCAGTGCGCAGATGGGCCAGAATCACAGCAGATGTTGATTTTTGGCGTCTTTTCAGCGAGAAAACTTCATTTGACTCAAATATTCATTTGAGCTGCTAGGCTCTTAATTCTTGCCAGATCGTTTTAGAAAACTTTCTACTTCAAGAAGACTCCCAAAGAAACCTTAGTATGTGCTTTGAATTGAGTTTGCATAAGCAATTTTTTGAAAACGCAGTACATGTTTGATTTGATGTTCATTCGCGACGAGAGAGGGAATTTGAACATAATATAGTCTAAACAGCTTGTTTCTTTTGGAACATATATGTATATAAGATATGTTGTCGACCCCTCAAGCTCATCTAACTACTTTAAGATTTTGGAACCCAAGAAATTGCATGACTGATGATGGCAAACATGCTTTCATTTGATTTCAGTGCGCAGACGGGCCAGAATCACAGCAGATGTTGATTTTTGGCGTCTTTTCAGCGAGAAAACTTCATTTGACTCAAATATTCATTTGAGCTGCTAGGCTCTTAATTCTTGCCAGATCGTTTTAGAAAACTTTCTACTTTAAGAAGACTCCATAAGCAAGGTAAGTATGTGCTTTGAATTGAGTTTGTACAAGCATTTTTTGAAAACGCAGTACATGTTTGATTTGATGTTCATTCGCGACGAGAGAGGGAATTTGAACATAATATAGTCTAAACAGCTTGTTTCTTTTGGAACATATATGTATATAAGATATGTTGTCGACCCCTCAAGCTCATCTAACTACTTTAAGATTTTGGAACCCAAGAAATTGCATGACTGATGATGGCAAACATGCTTTCATTTGATTTCAGTGCACAGACGGGCCAGAATCACAGCAGATGTTGATTTTTGGCGTCTTTTCAGCGAGAAAACTTCATTTGACTCAAATATTCATTTGAGCTGCTAGGCTCTTAATTCTTGCCAGATCGTTTTAGAAAACTTTCTACTTTAAGAAGACTCCATAAGCAAGGTAAGTATGTGCTTTGAATTGAGTTTGTACAAGCATTTTTTGAAAACGCAGTACATGTTTGATTTGATGTTCATTCACATTTAGAGGGAATTTGAACATAATATAGTCTAAACAGCTTGTTTCTTTTGGAACATATATGTATATAAGATATGTTGTCGACCCCTCAAGCTCATCTAACTACTTTAAGATTTTGGAACCCAAGAAATTGCATGACTGATGATGGCAAACATGCTTTCATTTGATTTCAGTGCAGACGGGCCAGAATCACAGCAGATGTTGATTTTTGGCGACTTTTCATCGAGAAAACTTCATTTGACTCAAATATTCATTTGAGCTGCTAGGCTTCTAATTCTTGCCAGATCGTTTTAGAAAACTTTCTACTTTAAGAAGACTCCCAAAGAAAGGTAAGTATGTGCTTTGAATTGAGTTTGCATAAGCATTTTTTGAAAACGCAGTACATGTTTGATTTGATGTTCATTCGCATTTAGAGAGGAATTTGAACATAATATAGTCTAAACAGCTTGTTTCTTTTGGAACATATATGTATATAAGATATGTTGTCGACCCCTCAAGCTCATCTAACTACTTTAAGATTTTGGAACCCAAGAAATTGCATGACTGATGATGGCAAACATGCTTTCATTTGATTTCAGTGCGCAGACGGGCCAGAATCACAGCAGATGTTGATTTTTGGCGTCTTTTCAGCGAGAAAACTTCATTTGACTCAAATATTCATTTGAGCTGCTAGGCTCTTAATTCTTGCCAGATCGTTTTAGAAAACTTTCTACTTTAAGAAGAAGACTCCATAAGCAAGGTAAGTATGTGCTTTGAATTGAGTTTGTACAAGCATTTTTTGAAAACGCAGTACATGTTTGATTTGATGTTCATTCGCGACGAGAGAGGGAATTTGAACATAATATAGTCTAAACAGCTTGTTTCTTTTGGAACATATATGTATATAAGATATGTTGTCGACCCCTCAAGCTCATCTAACTACTTTAAGATTTTGGAACCCAAGAAATTGCATGACTGATGATGGCAAACATGCTTTCATTTGATTTCAGTGCGCAGACGGGCCAGAATCACAGCAGATGTTGATTTTTGGCGTCTTTTCAGCGAGAAAACTTCATTTGACTCAAATATTCATTTGAGCTGCTAGGCTCTTAATTCTTGCCAGATCGTTTTAGAAAACTTTCTACTTTAAGAAGACTCCATAAGCAAGGTAAGTATGTGCTTTGAATTGAGTTTGCATAAGCATTTTTTGAAAACGCAGTACATGTTTGATTTGATGTTCATTCGCAACGAGAGAGGGAATTTGAACATAATATAGTCTAAACAGCTTGTTTCTTTTGGAACATATATGTATATAAGATATGTTGTCGACCCCTCAAGCTCATCTAACTACTTTAAGATTTTGGAACCCAAGAAATTGCATGACTGATGATGGCAAACATGCTTTCATTTGATTTCAGTGCGCACACGGGCCAGAATCACAGCAGATGTTGATTTTTGGCATCTTTTCAGCGAGAAAACTTCATTTGACTCAAATATTCATTTGAGCTGCTAGGCTCTTAATTCTTGCCAGATCGTTTTAGAAAACTTTCTACTTTAAGAAGACTCCATAAGCAAGGTAAGTATGTGCTTTGAATTGAGTTTGTACAAGCATTTTTTGAAAAAGCAGTACATGTTTGATTTGCTGTTCATTCATGATTTAGAGAGGGAATTTGAACATAATATAGTCTAAACAGCTTGTTTCTTTTGGAACATATATGTATATAAGATATGTTGTCGACCCCTCAAGCTCATCTAACTACTTTAAGATTTTGGAACCCAAGAAATTGCATGACTGATGATGGCAAACATGCTTTCATTTGATTTCAGTGCAGACGGGCCAGAATCACAGCAGATGTTGATTTTTGGCGCCTTTTCAGCGAGAAAACTTCATTTGACTCAAATATTCATTTGAGCTGCTAGGCTCTTAATTCTTGCCAGATCGTTTTAGAAAACTTTCTACTTTAAGAAGACTCCCAAAGAAAGGTAAGTATGTGCTTTGAATTGAGTTTGCATAAGCAATTTTTTTGAAAACGCAGTACATGTTTGATTTGATGTTCATTCGTGATTTAGAGAGGGAATTTGAACATAATATAGTCTAAACAGCTTGTTTCTTTTGGAACATATATGTATATAAGATATGTTGTCGACCCCTCAAGCTCATCTAACTACTTTAAGATTTTGGAACCCAAGAAATTGCATGACTGATGATGGCAAACATGCTTTCATTTGATTTCAGTGCGCAGACGGGCCAGAATCACAGCAGATGTTGATTTTTGGCGTCTTTTCAGCGAGAAAACTTCATTTGACTCAAATATTCATTTGAGCTGCTAGGCTCTTAATTCTTGCCAGATCGTTTTAGAAAACTTTCTACTTTAAGAAGACTCCATAAGCAAGGTAAGTATGTGCTTTGAATTGAGTTTGTATAAGCATTTTTTGAAAACGCAGTACATGTTTGATTTGATGTTCATTCGCGACGAGAGAGGGAATTTGAACATAATATAGTCTAAACAGCTTGTTTCTTTTGGAACATATATGTATATAAGATATGTTGTCGACCCCTCAAGCTCATCTAACTACTTTAAGATTTTGGAACCCAAGAAATTGCATGACTGATGATGGCAAACATGCTTTCATTTGATTTCAGTGCGAGACGGGCCAGAATCACAGCAGATGTTGATTTTGGCGTCTTTTCAGCGAGAAAACTTCATTTGACTCAAATATTCATTTGAGCTGCTAGGCTCTTAATTCTTGCCAGATCGTTTTAGAAAACTTTCTACTTTAAGAAGACTCCATAAGCAAGGTAAGTATGTGCTTTGAATTGAGTTTGTACAAGCATTTTTTGAAAACGCAGTACATGTTTGATTTGATGTTCATTCGCGAAGAGAGAGGGAATTTGAACATAATATAGTCTAAACAGCTTGTTTCTTTTGGAACATATATGTATATAAGATATGTTGTCGACCCCTCAAGCTCATCTAACTACTTTAAGATTTTGGAACCCAAGAAATTGCATGACTGATGATGGCAAACATGCTTTCATTTGATTTCAGTGCGCAGACGGGCCAGAATCACAGCAGATGTTGATTTTTGGCGTCTATTCGCCGAGAAAACTTCATTTGACTCAAATATTCATTTGAGCTGCTAGGCTCTTAATTCTTGCCAGATCGTTTTAGAAAACTTTCTACTTTAAGAAGACTCCATAAGCAAGGTAAGTATGTGCTTTGAATTGAGTTTGTATAAGCATTTTTTGAAAACGCAGTACATGTTTGATTTGATGTTCATTCGCAACGAGAGAGGGAATTTGAACATAATATAGTCTAAACAGCTTGTTTCTTTTGGAACATATATGTATATAAGACATGTTGTCGATCCCTCAAGCTCATCTAACTACTTTAAGATTTTGGAACCCAAGAAATTGCATGACTGATGATGGCAAACATGCTTTCATTTGATTTCAGTGCAAGAGACGGGCCAGAATCACAGCAGATGTTGATTTTTGGCGCCTTTTCAGCGAGAAAACTTCATTTGACTCAAATATTCATTTGAGCTGCTAGGCTCTTAATTCTTGCCAGATCGTTTTAGAAAACTTTCTACTTTAAGAAGACTCCAAAGAAAGGTAAGTATGTGCTTTGAATTGAGTTTGCATAAGCACTTTTTTGAAAACGCAGTACATGTTTGATTTGATGTTCATTCATGATTTAGAGAGGAATTTGAACATAATATAGTCTAAACAGCTTGTTTCTTTTGGAACATATATGTATATAAGATATGTTGTCGACCCCTCAAGCTCATCTAACTACTTTAAGATTTTGGAACCCAAGAAATTGCATGACTGATGATGGCAAACATGCTTTCATTGGATTTCAGTGTGCAGACGGGCCAGAATCACAGCAGATGTTGATTTTGCGCCTTTTCAGCGAGAAAACTTCATTTGACTCAAATATTCATTTGAGCTGCTAGGCTCTTAATTCTTGCCAGATCGTTTTAGAAAACTTTCTACTTTAAGAAGACTCCATAAGCAAGGTAAGTATGTGCTTTGAATTGAGTTTGTATAAGCATTTTTTGAAAACGCAGTACATGTTTGATTTGATGTTCATTCGCATTTAGAGAGGGAATTTGAACATAATATAGTCTAAACAGCTTTGTTTCTTTTGGAACATATATGTATATAAGATATGTTGTCGACCCCTCAAGCTCATCTAACTACTTTAAGATTTTGGAACCCAAGAAATTGCATGACTGATGATGGCAAACATGCTTTCATTTGATTTCAGTGCGCAGATGGGCCAGAATCACAGCAGATGTTGATTTTTACGCCTTTTCAGCGAGAAAACTTCATTTGACTCAAATATTCATTTGAGCTGCTAGGCTCTTAATTCTTGCCAGATCGTTTTAGAAAACTTTCTACTTTAAGAAGACTCCCGAAGCAAGGTAAGTATGTGCTTTGAATTGAGTTTGCATAAGCAATTTTTTGAAAACGCAGTACATGTTTGATTTGATGTTCATTCGCGATATAGAGGGAATTTGAACATAATATAGTCTAAACAGCTTGTTTCTTTTGGAACATATATGTATATAAGATATGTTGTCGACCCTCAAGCTCATCTAACTACTTTAAGATTTTGGAACCCAAGAAATTGCATGACTGATGATGGCAAACATGCTTTCATTTGATTTCAGTAAAGCAGACGGGCCAGAATCACAGCAGATGTTGATTTTTGGCGTCTTTTTCAGCGAGAAAACTTCATTTGACTCAAATATTCATTTGAGCTGCTAGGCTCTTAATTCTTGCCAGATCGTTTTAGAAAACTTTCTACTTTAAGAAGACTCCATAAGCAAGGTAAGTATGTGCTTTGAATTGAGTTTGTACAAGCATTTTTTGAAAACGCAGTACATGTTTGATTTGATGTTCATTCGTGACGAGAGAGGGAATTTGAACATAATATAGTCTAAACAGCTTGTTTCTTTTGGAACATATATGTATATAAGATATGTTGTCGACCCCTCAAGCTCATCTAACTACTTTAAGATTTTGGAACCCAAGAAATTGCATGACTGATGATGGCAAACATGCTTTCATTTGATTTCAGTGCGCAGACGGGCCAGAATCACAGCAGATGTTGATTTTTGGCGTCTATTCGCCGAGAAAACTTCATTTGACTCAAATATTCATTTGAGCTGCTAGGCTCTTAATTCTTGCCAGATCGTTTTAGAAAACTTTCTACTTTAAGAAGACTCCATAAGCAAGGTAAGTATGTGCTTTGAATTGAGTTTGTACAAGCATTTTTGAAAACGCAGTACATGTTTGATTTGATGTTCATTCGCGACGAGAGAATTGAACATAATATAGTCTAAACAGCTTGTTTCTTTTGGAACATATATGTATATAAGATATGTTGTCGACCCCTCAAGCTCATCTAACTACTTTAAGATTTTGGAACCCAAGAAATTGCATGACTGATGATGGCAAACATGCTTTCATTTGATTTCAGTGCTAGACGGGCCAGAATCACAGCAGATGTTGATTTTTGGCGTCTATTCAGCGAGAAACTTCATTTGACTCAAATATTCATTTGAGCTGCTAGGCTCTTAATTCTTGCCAGATCGTTTTAGAAAACTTTCTACTTTAAGAAGACTCCCCAAAGAAAGTATGTGCTTTGAATTGAGTTTGAATAAGCAATTTTTTGAAAACGCAGTACATGTTTGATTTGATGTTCATTCGCGTCAAGAGAGGGAATTTGAACATAATATAGTCTAAACAGCTTGTTTCTTTTGGAACATATATGTATATAAGATATGTTGTCGACCCCTCAAGCTCATCTAACTACTTTAAGATTTTGGAACCCAAGAAATTGCATGACTGATGATGGCAAACATGCTTTCATTTGATTTCAGTGCGAGACGGGCCAGAATCACAGCAGATGTTGATTTTTGGGCCTTTTCAGCGAGAAAACCTCATTTGACTCAAATATTCATTTGAGCTGCTAGGCTCTTAATTCTTGCCAGATCGTTTTAGAAAACTTTCTACTTTAAGAAGACTCCATAAGCAAGGTAAGTATGTGCTTTGAATTGAGTTTGTACAAGCATTTTTGAAAACGCAGTACATGTTTGATTTGATGTTCATTCGCGACGAGAGAGGGAATTTGAACATAATATAGTCTAAACAGCTTGTTTCTTTTGGAACATATATGTATATAAGATATGTTGTCGACCCCTCAAGCTCATCTAACTACTTTAAGATTTTGGAACCCAAGAAATTGCATGACTGATGATGGCAAACATGCTTTCATTTGATTTCAGTGCAGACGGGCCAGAATCACAGCAGATGTTGATTTTTGGCGTCTTTTCAGCGAGAAAACTTCATTTGACTCAAATATTCATTTGAGCTGCTAGGCTCTTAATTCTTGCCAGATCGTTTTAGAAAACTCTCTACTTTAAGAAGACTCCATAAGCAAGGTAAGTATGTGCTTTGAATTGAGTTTGTACAAGCATTTTTGAAAACGCAGTACATGTTTGATTTGATGTTCATTCGCCATTTAGAGAGGGAATTTGAACATAATATAGTCTAAACAGCTTGTTTCTTTTGGAACATATATGTATATAAGATATGTTGTCGACCCCTCAAGCTCATCTAACTACTTTAAGATTTTGGAACCCAAGAAATTGCATGACTGATGATGGCAAACATGCTTTCATTTGATTTCAGTGAGCAGACGGGCCAGAATCACAGCAGATGTTGATTTTTGAGTCTTTTCAGCGAGAAAACTTCATTTGACTCAAATATTCATTTGAGCTGCTAGGCTCTTAATTCTTGCCAGATCGTTTTAGAAAACTTTCTACTTTAAGAAGACTCCATAAGCAAGGTAAGTATGTGCTTTGAATTGAGTTTGTACAAGCATTTTTTGAAAACGCAGTACATGTTTGATTTGATGTTCATTCGTGACGAGAGAGGGAATTTGAACATAATATAGTCTAAACAGCTTGTTTTTTGGAACATATATGTATATAAGATATGTTGTCGACCCCTCAAGCTCATCTAACTACTTTAAGATTTTGGAACCCAAGAAATTGCATGACTGATGATGGCAAACATGCTTTCATTTGATTTCAGTGCGCAGACGGGCCAGAATCACAGCAGATGTTGATTTTTAGCGTGTTTTCAGCGAGAAAACTTCATTTGACTCAAATATTCATTTGAGCTGCTAGGCTCTTAATTCTTGCCAGATCGTTTTAGAAAAAACTTTCTACTTTAAGAAGACTCCATAAGCAAGGTAAGTATGTGCTTTGAATTGAGTTTGTACAAGCATTTTTTGAAAACGCAGTACATGTTTGATTTGATGTTCATTCGACGAGAGAGGGAATTTGAACATAATATAGTCTAAACAGCTTGTTTCTTTTGGAACATATATGTATATAAGATATGTTGTCGACCCCTCAAGCTCATCTAACTACTTTAAGATTTTGGAACCCAAGAAATTGCATGACTGATGATGGCAAACATGCTTTCATTTGATTTCAGTGCGCAGACGGGCCAGAATCACAGCAGATGTTGATTTTTGGCGTCTTTTCAGCGAGAAAACTTCATTTGACTCAAATATTCATTTGAGCTGCTAGGCTCTTAATTCTTGCCAGATCGTTTTAGAAAACTTTCTACTTTAAGAAGACTCCATAAGCAAGGTAAGTATGTGCTTTGAATTGAGTTTGTACAAGCACTTTTTTGAAAACGCAGTACATGTTTGATTTGATGTTCATTCGTGACGAGAGAGGGAATTTGAACATAATATAGTCTAAACAGCTTGTTTCTTTTGGAACATATATGTATATAAGATATGTTGTCGACCCCTCAAGCTCATCTAACTACTTTAAGATTTTGGAACCCAAGAAATTGCATGACTGATGATGGCAAACATGCTTTCATTTGATTTCAGTGCGCAGACGGGCCAGAATCACAGCAGATGTTGATTTTTGGCGTCTTTTCAGCGAGAAAACTTCATTTGACTCAAATATTCATTTGAGCTGCTAGGCTTAATTCTTGCCAGATCGTTTTAGAAAACTTTCTACTTTAAGAAGACTCCATAAGCAAGGTAAGTATGTGCTTTGAATTGAGTTTGTACAAGCATTTTTTGAAAACGCAGTACATGTTTGATTTGATGTTCATTCGCCACCAGAGAGGGAATTTGAACATAATATAGTCTAAACAGCTTGTTTCTTTTGGAACATATATGTATATAAGATATGTTGTCGACCCCTCAAGCTCATCTAACTACTTTAAGATTTTGGAACCCAATAAATTGCATGACTGATGATGGCAAACATGCTTTCATTTGATTTCAGTGCAGACGGGCCAGAATCACAGCAGATGTTGATTTTGGCGCCTTTTCAGCGAGAAAACTTCATTTGACTCAAATATTCATTTGAGCTGCTAGGCTCTTAATTCTTGCCAGATCGTTTTAGAAAACTTTCTACTTTATGAAGAATCCAAAGAAAGGTAAGTATGTGCTTTTTATTGAGTTTGCATAAGCAATTTTTTGAAAACGCAGTACATGTTTGATTTGATGTTCATTCGCGATTTAGAGAGGAATTTGAACATAATATAGTCTAAACAGCTTGTTTCTTTTGGAACATATATGTATATAAGATATGTTGTCGACCCCTCAAGCTCATCTAACTACTTTAAGATTTTGGAACCCAAGAAATTGCATGACTGATGATGGCAAACATGCTTTCATTTGATTTCAGTGCGCAGACGGGCCAGAATCACAGCAGATGTTGATTTTTGGCGTCTTTTCAGCGAGAAAACTTCATTTGACTCAAATATTCATTTGAGCTGCTAGGCTCTTAATTCTTGCCAGATCGTTTTAGAAAACTTTCTACTTTAAGAAGACTCCATAAGCAAGGTAAGTATGTGCTTTGAATTGAGTTTGTACAAGCATTTTTTGAAAACGCAGTACATGTTTGATTTGATGTTCATTCGTGACGAGAGAGGGAATTTGAACATAATATAGTCTAAACAGCTTGTTTCTTTTGGAACATATATGTATATAAGATATGTTGTCGACCCCTCAAGCTCATCTAACTACTTTAAGATTTTGGAACCCAAGAAATTGCATGACTGATGATGGCAAACATGCTTTCATTTGATTTCAGTGCGCAGACGGGCCAGAATCACAGCAGATGTTGATTTTTGGCGTCTATTCAGCGAGAAAACTTCATTTGACTCAAATATTCATTTGAGCTGCTAGGCTCTTAATTCTTGCCAGATCGTTTTAGAAAACTTTCTACTTTAAGAAGACTCCATAAGCAAGGTAAGTATGTGCTTTGAATTGAGTTTGTACAAGCATTTTTTGAAAACGCAGTACATGTTTGATTTGATGTTCATTCATTTAGAGAGGAATTTGAACATAATATAGTCTAAACAGCTTGTTTCTTTTGGAACATATATGTATATAAGATATGTTGTCGACCCTCAAGCTCATCTAACTACTTTAAGATTTTGGAACCCAAGAAATTGCATGACTGATGATGGCAAACATGCTTTCATTTGATTTCAGTGCGCAGACGGGCCAGAATCACAGCAGATGTTGATTTTGGCGCCTATTCAGCGAGAAAACTTCATTTGACTCAAATATTCATTTGAGCTGCTAGGCTCTTAATTCTTGCCAGATCGTTTTAGAAAACTTTCTACTTTAAGAAGACTCCATAAGCAAGGTAAGTATGTGCTTTTGAATTGAGTTTGTACAAGCATTTTTTTAAAAGGCAGTACATGTTTGATTTGATGTTCATTCATGCATTTAGAGAGGGAATTTGAACATAATATAGTCTAAACAGCTTGTTTTTTTGGAACATATATGTATATAAGATATGTTGTCGACCCCTCAAGCTCATCTAACTACTTTAAGATTTTGGAACCCAAGAAATTGCATGACTGATGATGGCAAACATGCTTTCATTTGATTTCAGTGCGCAGACGGGCCAGAATCACAGCAGATGTTGATTTTTGGCGTCTTTTCAGCGAGAAAACTTCATTTGACTCAAATATTCATTTGAGCTGCTAGGCTCTTAATTCTTGCCAGATCGTTTTAGAAAACTTTCTACTTTAAGAAGACTCCATAAGCAAGGTAAGTATGTGCTTTGAATTGAGTTTGCATAAGCACTTTTTTGAAAACGCAGTACATGTTTGATTTGATGTTCATTCGTGAAGAGAGAATGAATTTGAACATAATATAGTCTAAACAGCTTGTTTCTTTTGGAACATATATGTATATAAGATATGTTGTCGACCCTCAAGCTCATCTAACTACTTTAAGATTTTGGAACCCAAGAAATTGCATGACTGATGATGGCAAACATGCTTTCATTTGATTTCAGTGCAGACGGGCCAGAATCACAGCAGATGTTGATTTTTAGGCCTTTTCAGCGAGAAAACTTCATTTGACTCAAATATTCATTTGAGCTGCTAGGCTCTTAATTCTTGCCAGATCGTTTTAGAAAAACTTTCTACTTTAAGAAGACTCCATAAGCAAGGTAAGTATGTGCTTTGAATTGAGTTTGTACAAGCACTTTCTGAAAACGCAGTACATGTTTGATTTGATTTACATTCGTGACGAGAGA
Source organism: Xiphias gladius (assembly GCF_016859285.1). NCBI lineage: Eukaryota > Metazoa > Chordata > Actinopteri > Istiophoriformes > Xiphiidae > Xiphias > Xiphias gladius. The sequence continues at coordinate 15,822 of NW_024401945.1, forward strand.
GGGACTTTGAAAATATTATAGTCTAACCATCTTGTTTCTTTTGGAACATATATGTATATAAGATATGTTGTCGACCCTCAAGCTCATCTAACTACTTTAAGATTTTGGAACCCAAGAAATTGCATGACTGATGATGGCAAACATGCTTTCATTTGATTTCAGTCGTGCGAGACGGGCCAGAATCACAGCAGATGTTGATTTTTGGCGTCTTTTCAGCGAGAAAACTTCATTTGACTCAAATATTCATTTGAGCTGCTAGGCTCTTAATTCTTGCCAGATCGTTTTAGAAAACTTTCTACTTTAAGAAGACTCCATAAGCAAGGTAAGTATGTGCTTTGAATTGAGTTTGTACAAGCACTTTTTGAAAACGCAGTACATGTTTGATTTGATGTTCATTCGCGACGAGAGAGGGAATTTGAACATAATATAGTCTAAACAGCTTGTTTCTTTTGGAACATATATGTATATAAGATATGTTGTCGACCCCTCAAGCTCATCTAACTACTTTAAGATTTTGGAACCCAAGAAATTGCATGACTGATGATGGCAAACATGCTTTCATTTGATTTCAGTGCGCAGACGGGCCAGAATCACAGCAGATGTTGATTTTTGGCGTCTTTTCAGCGAAAAACTTCATTTGACTCAAATATTCATTTGAGCTGCTAGGCTCTTAATTCTTGCCAGATCGTTTTAGAAAACTTTCTACTTTAAGAAGACTCCATAAGCAAGGTAAGTATGTGCTTTGAATTGAGTTTGTACAAGCATTTTTTGAAAACGCAGTACATGTTTGATTTGATGTTCATTCGCGACGAGAGAGGGAATTTGAACATAATATAGTCTAAACAGCTTGTTTCTTTTTGGAACATATATGTATATAAGATATGTTGTCGACCCTCAAGCTCATCTAACTACTTTAAGATTTTGGAACCCAAGAAATTGCATGACTGATGATGGCAAACATGCTTTCATTTGATTTCAGTGCAGTAGATGGGCCAGAATCACAGCAGATGTTGATTTTTGGCGCCTTTTCAGCGAGAAAACTTCATTTGACTCAAATATTCATTTGAGCTGCTAGGCTCTTAATTCTGCCAGATCGTTTTAGAAAATTTTCTAATTTAAGAAGACTCCATAAGCAAGGTAAGTATGTGCTTTGAATTGAGTTTGCATAAGCATTTTTGAAAACGCAGTACATGTTTGATTTGATGTTCATTCGCATTTAGAGAGGAATTTGAACATAATATAGTCTAAACAGCTTGTTTCTTTTGGAACATATATGTATATAAGATATGTTGTCGACCCTCAAGCTCATCTAACTACTTTAAGATTTTGGAACCCAAGAAATTGCATGACTGATGATGGCAAACATGCTTTCATTTGATTTCAGTGCGCAGACGGGCCAGAATCACAGCAGATGTTGATTTTTGCGCCTTTTCAGCGAGAAAACTTCATTTGACTCAAATATTCATTTGAGCTGCTAGGCTCTTAATTCTTGCCAGATCGTTTTAGAAAACTTTCTACTTAAAGAAGACTCCATAAGCAAGGTAAGTATGTGCTTTGAATTGAGTTTGTACAAGCATTTTTTGAAAACGCAGTACATGTTTGATTTGATGTTCATTCGTGACGAGAGAGGGAATTTGAACATAATATAGTCTAAACAGCTTGTTTCTTTTGGAACATATATGTATATAAGATATGTTGTCGACCCTCAAGCTCATCTAACTACTTTAAGATTTTGGAACCCAAGAAATTGCATGACTGATGATGGCAAACATGCTTTCATTTGATTTCAGTGCGCAGACGGGCCAGAATCACAGCAGATGTTGATTTTTGCGTCTTTTCAGCGAGAAAACTTCATTTGACTCAAATATTCATTTGAGCTGCTAGGCTCTTAATTCTTGCCAGATCGTTTTAGAAAACTTTCTACTTTAAGAAGACTCCATAAGCAAGGTAAGTATGTGCTTTGAATTGAGTTTGTACAAGCATTTTTGAAAACGCAGTACATGTTTGATTTGATGTTCATTTCGCGATTAGAGAGGGAATTTGAACATAATATAGTCTAAACAGCTTGTTTCTTTTGGAACATATATGTATATAAGATATGTTGTCGACCCTCAAGCTCATCTAACTACTTTAAGATTTTGGAACCCAAGAAATTGCATGACTGATGATGGCAAACATGCTTTCATTTGATTTCAGTGCGCAGACGGGCCAGAATCACAGCAGATGTTGATTTTTGGCGTCTTTTCAGCGAGAAAACTTCATTTGACTCAAATATTCATTTGAGCTGCTAGGCTCTTAATTCTTGCCAGATCGTTTTAGAAAACTTTCTACTTTAAGAAGACTCCATAAGCAGTAAGTATGTGCTTTTGAATTGAGTTTTGTACAATTTTTTTTGAAAAAAAAGTACATGATTGATTTGATGTTCATTTTGCGAGAGAGAGAAGAAAAAATATATATATATAAACAGCTTTGTTTTTTTTGGAACATATATGTATATAAGATATGTTGTCGACCCTCAAGCTCATCTAACTACTTTAAGATTTTGGAACCCAAGAAATTGCATGACTGATGATGGCAAACATGCTTTCATTTGATTTCAGTGCGCAGACGGGCCAGAATCACAGCAGATGTTGATTTTTTGGCGTCTTTTCAGCGAGAAAACTTCATTTGACTCAAATATTCATTTGAGCTGCTAGGCTCTTAATTCTTGCCAGATCGTTTTAGAAAACTTTCTACTTTAAGAAGACTCCATAAGCAAGGTAAGTATGTGCTTTGAATTGAGTTTGTACAAGCACTTTTTGAAAACGCAGTACATGTTTGATTTGATGTTCATTCGTGACGAGAGAGGGAATTTGAACATAATATAGTCTAAACAGCTTGTTTCTTTTGGAACATATATGTATATAAGATATGTTGTCGACCCCTCAAGCTCATCTAACTACTTTAAGATTTTGGAACCCAAGAAATTGCATGACTGATGATGGCAAACATGCTTTCATTTGATTTCAGTGCGCAGACGGGCCAGAATCACAGCAGATGTTGATTTTTGGCGTCTTTTCAGCGAGAAAACTTCATTTGACTCAAATATTCATTTGAGCTGCTAGGCTCTTAATTCTTGCCAGATCGTTTTAGAAAACTTTCTACTTTAAGAAGACTCCATAAGCAAGGTAAGTATGTGCTTTGAATTGAGTTTGTACAAGCATTTTTTGAAAACGCAGTACATGTTTGATTTGATGTTCATTCGCGACGAGAGAGGGAATTTGAACATAATATAGTCTAAACAGCTTGTTTCTTTTGGAACATATATGTATATAAGATATGTTGTCGACCCCTCAAGCTCATCTAACTACTTTAAGATTTTGGAACCCAAGAAATTGCATGACTGATGATGGCAAACATGCTTTCATTTGATTTCAGTGCGCAGACGGGCCAGAATCACAGCAGATGTTGATTTTTGGCGTCTTTTCAGCGAGAAAACTTCATTTGACTCAAATATTCATTTGAGCTGCTAGGCTCTTAATTCTTGCCAGATCGTTTTAGAAAACTTTCTACTTTAAGAAGACTCCATAAGCAAGGTAAGTATGTGCTTTGAATTGAGTTTGTACAAGCATTTTTGAAAACGCAGTACATGTTTGATTTGATGTTCATTCGCCATTTAGAGAGGGAATTTGAACATAATATAGTCTAAACAGCTTGTTTCTTTTGGAACATATATGTATATAAGATATGTTGTCGACCCCTCAAGCTCATCTAACTACTTTAAGATTTTGGAACCCAAGAAATTGCATGACTGATGATGGCAAACATGCTTTCATTTGATTTCAGTGCGCAGACGGGCCAGAATCACAGCAGATGTTGATTTTTACGCCTTTTCAGCGAGAAAATTCATTTGACTCAAATATTCATTTGAGCTGCTAGGCTCTTAATTCTTGCCAGATCGTTTTAGAAAACTTTCTACTTTAAGAAGACTCCATAAGCAAGGTAAGTATGTGCTTTGAATTGAGTTTGTACAAGCATTTTTTGAAAACGCAGTACATGTTTGATTTGATGTTCATTCGCGACGAGAGAGGATTTGAACATAATATAGTCTAAACAGCTTGTTTCTTTTGGAACATATATGTATATAAGATATGTTGTCGACCCCTCAAGCTCATCTAACTACTTTAAGATTTTGGAACCCAAGAAATTGCATGACTGATGATGGCAAACATGCTTTCATTTGATTTCAGTGCGCAGACGGGCCAGAATCACAGCAGATGTTGATTTTTGGCGTCTTTTCAGCGAGAAAACTTCATTTGACTCAAATATTCATTTGAGCTGCTAGGCTCTTAATTCTTGCCAGATCGTTTTAGAAAACTTTGTACTTTAAGAAGACTCATAAGCAAGGTAAGTATGTGCTTTGAATTGAGTTTGTACAAGCATTTTTTGAAAACGCAGTACATGTTTGATTTGATGTTCATTCATGCATTTAGAGAGGAATTTGAACATAATATAGTCTAAACAGCTTGTTTCTTTTGGAACATATATGTATATAAGATATGTTGTCGACCCTCAAGCTCATCTAACTACTTTAAGATTTTGGAACCCAAGAAATTGCATGACTGATGATGGCAAACATGCTTTCATTTGATTTCAGTGCGCAGACGGGCCAGAATCACAGCAGATGTTGATTTTTGGCGTCTTTTCAGCGAGAAAACTTCATTTGACTCAAATATTCATTTGAGCTGCTAGGCTCTTAATTCTTGCCAGATCGTTTTAGAAAACTTTCTACTTTAAGAAGACTCCATAAGCAAGGTAAGTATGTGCTTTGAATTGAGTTTGCATAAGCATTTTTTGAAAACGGCAGTACATGTTTGATTTGATGTTCATTCGCGACGAGAGAGGAATTTGAACATAATATAGTCTAAACAGCTTGTTTCTTTTGGAACATATATGTATATAAGATATGTTGTCGACCCTCAAGCTCATCTAACTACTTTAAGATTTTGGAACCCAAGAAATTGCATGACTGATGATGGCAAACATGCTTTCATTTGATTTCAGTGCGCAGACGGGCCAGAATCACAGCAGATGTTGATTTTTGGCGCTTTTCAGCGAGAAAACTTCATTTGACTCAAATATTCATTTGAGCTGCTAGGCTCTTAATTCTTGCCAGATCGTTTTAGAAAAATTTGTACTTTAAGAAGACTCCATAAGCAAGGTAAGTATGTGCTTTGAATTGAGTTTGTACAAGCATTTTTTGAAAACGCAGTACATGTTTGATTTGATGTTCATTCATTTGACGAGAGGGAATTTGAACATAATATAGTCTAAACAGCTTGTTTCTTTTGGAACATATATGTATATAAGATATGTTGTCGACCCTCAAGCTCATCTAACTACTTTAAGATTTTGGAACCCAAGAAATTGCATGACTGATGATGGCAAACATGCTTTCATTTGATTTCAGTGCGCAGACGGGCCAGAATCACAGCAGATGTTGACTTTTGGCGTCTTTTCAGCGAGAAACTTCATTTGACTCAAATATTCATTTGAGCTGCTAGGCTCTTAATTCTTGCCAGATCGTTTTAGAAAACTTTGTACTTTAAGAAGACTCCATAAGCAAGGTAAGTATGTGCTTTGAATTGAGTTTGTACAAGCATTTTTTGAAAACGCAGTACATGTTTGATTTGATGTTCATTCGCGACAAGAGAGGGAATTTGAACATAATATAGTCTAAACAGCTTGTTTCTTTTGGAACATATATGTATATAAGATATGTTGTCGACCCCTCAAGCTCATCTAACTACTTTAAGATTTTGGAACCCAAGAAATTGCATGACTGATGATGGCAAACATGCTTTCATTTGATTTCAGTGCGCAGACGGGCCAGAATCACAGCAGATGTTGATTTTTGGCGTCTTTTCAGCGAGAAAACTTCATTTGACTCAAATATTCATTTGAGCTGCTAGGCTCTTAATTCTTGCCAGATCGTTTTAGAAAACTTTCTACTTTAAGAAGACTCCATAAGCAAGGTAAGTATGTGCTTTGAATTGAGTTTGCATAAGCATTTTTTGAAAACGCAGTACATGTTTGATTTGATGTTCATTCATGACGAGAGGGAATTTGAACATAATATAGTCTAAACAGCTTGTTTCTTTTGGAACATATATGTATATAAGATATGTTGTCGACCTCTCAAGCTCATCTAACTACTTTAAGATTTTGGAACCCAAGAAATTGCATGACTGATGATGGCAAACATGCTTTCATTTGATTTCAGTGAACACGGGCCAGAATCACAGCAGATGTTGATTTTTGGCGTCTTTTCAGCGAGAAAACTTCATTTGACTCAAATATTCATTTGAGCTGCTAGGCTCTTAATTTTGCCAGATCGTTTTAGAAAACTTTGTACTTTAAGAAGACTCCATAAGCAAGGTAAGTATGTGCTTTGAATTGAGTTTGCATAAGCATTTTTTGAAAACGCAGTACATGTTTGATTTGATGTTCATTCGCATTTGAGAGAGGAATTTGAACATAATATAGTCTAAACAGCTTGTTTCTTTTGGAACATATATGTATATAAGATATGTTGTCGACCCTCAAGCTCATCTAACTACTTTAAGATTTTGGAACCCAAGAAATTGCATGACTGATGATGGCAAACATGCTTTCATTTGATTTCAGTGCGCAGACGGCCAGAATCACAGCAGATGTTGATTTTGGCGTCTTCGGCGAGAAAACTTCATTTGACTCAAATATTCATTTGAGCTGCTAGGCTCTTAATTCTTGCCAGATCGTTTTAGAAAACTTTCTACTTTAAGAAGACTCCATAAGCAAGGTAAGTATGTGCTTTGAATTGAGTTTGTATAAGCATTTTTTGAAAACGCAGTACATGTTTGATTTGATGTTCATTCGCTGACGAGAGGGAATTTGAACATAATATAGTCTAAACAGCTTGTTTCTTTTGGAACATATATGTATATAAGATATGTTGTCGACCCTCAAGCTCATCTAACTACTTTAAGATTTTGGAACCCAAGAAATTGCATGACTGATGATGGCAAACATGCTTTCATTTGATTTCAGTGCGCAGACGGGCCAGAATCACAGCAGATGTTGATTTTTGGCGTCTTTTCAGCGAGAAAACTTCATTTGACTCAAATATTCATTTGAGCTGCTAGGCTCTTAATTCTTGCCAGATCGTTTTAGAAAACTTTCTACTTTAAGAAGACTCCATAAGCAAGGTAAGTATGTGCTTTGAATTGAGTTTGTACAAGCATTTTTTGAAAACGCAGTACATGTTTGATTTGATGTTCATTCTCGAAGTGAGAGGGAATTTGAACATAATATAGTCTAAACAGCTTGTTTCTTTTGGAACATATATGTATATAAGATATGTTGTCGACCCCTCAAGCTCATCTAACTACTTTAAGATTTTGGAACCCAAGAAATTGCATGACTGATGATGGCAAACATGCTTTCATTTGATTTCAGTCGCAGACGGGCCAGAATCACAGCAGATGTTGATTTTTGGCGTCTTTTCAGCGAGAAAACTTCATTTGACTCAAATATTCATTTGAGCTGCTAGGCTCTTAATTCTTGCCAGATCCTTTTAGAAAACTTTCTACTTCAAGAAGACTCCCAAAGCAAGGTAAGTATGTGCTTTGAATTGAGTTTGTACAAGCATTTTTTGAAAACGCAGTACATGTTTGATTTGATGTTCATTCGTGACGAGAGAGGGAATTTGAACATAATATAGTCTAAACAGCTTGTTTCTTTTGGAACATATATGTATATAAGATATGTTGTCGACCCCTCAAGCTCATCTAACTACTTGAAGATTTTGGAACCCAAGAAATTGCATGACTGATGATGGCAAACATGCTTTCATTTGATTTCAGTGCGTGCGCAGACGGGCCAAAATCACAGCAGATGTTGATTTTTGGCGTCCTTTCAGCGAGAAAACTTCATTTGACTCAAATATTCATTTGAGCTGCTAGGCTCTTAATTCTTGCCAGATCGTTTTAGAAAACTTTCTACTTTAAGAAGACTCCATAAGCAAGGTAAGTATGTGCTTTGAATTGAGTTTTGTACGAGCATTTTTTGAAAACGCAGTACATGTTTGATTTGATGTTCATTCATGACGAGAGAGGAATTTGAACATAATATAGTCTAAACAGCTTGTTTTTGGAACATATATGTATATAAGATATGTTGTCGACCCCTCAAGCTCATCTAACTACTTTAAGATTTTGGAACCCAAGAAATTGCATGACTGATGATGGCAAACATGCTTTCATTTGATTTCAGTGCGCAGACGGGCCAGAATCACAGCAGATGTTGAGTTTTGGCGTCTTTTCAGCGAGAAAACTTCATTTGACTCAAATATTCATTTGAGCTGCTAGGCTCTTAATTCTTGCCAGATCGTTTTAGAAAACTTTGTACTTTAAGAAGACTCCATAAGCAAGGTAAGTATGTGCTTTGAATTGAGTTTGTACAAGCATTTTTTGAAAACGCAGTACATGTTTGATTTGATGTTCATTCGCACGAGAGAGGGAATTTGAACATAATATAGTCTAAACAGCTTGTTTCTTTTTGGAACATATATGTATATAAGATATGTTGTCGACCCCTCAAGCTCATCTAACTACTTTAAGATTTTGGAACCCAAGAAATTGCATGACTGATGATGGCAAACATGCTTTCATTTGATTTCAGTGCGCAGACGGGCCAGAATCACAGCAGATGTTGATTTTTGGCGTCTTTTCAGCAAGAAAACTTCATTTGACTCAAATATTCATTTGAGCTGCTAGGCTCTTAATTCTTGCCAGATCGTTTCAGAAAACTTTCTACTTTAAGAAGACTCCATAAGCAAGGTTAGTATGTGCTTTGAATTGAGTTTGTACAAGCATTTTTTGAAAACGCAGTACATGTTTGATTTGATGTTCATTCGCCATTTAGAGAGGGAATTTGAACATAATATAGACTAAACAGCTTGTTTCTTTTGGAACATATATGTATATAAGATATGTTGTCGACCCTCAAGCTCATCTAACTACTTTAAGATTTTGGAACCCAAGAAATTGCATGACTGATGATGGCAAACATGCTTTCATTTGATTTCAGTGCAGACGGGCCAGAATCACAGCAGATGTTGATTTTTGCGTCTATTCGCTGAGAAAACTTCATTTGACTCAAATATTCATTTGAGCTGCTAGGCTCTTAATTCTTGCCAGATCGTTTTAGAAAACTTTCTACTTTAAGAAGACTCCATAAGCAAGGTAAGTATGTGCTTTGAATTGAGTTTGTACAAGCATTTTTGAAAACGCAGTACATGTTTGATTTGATGTTCATTCGCACGATTTAGAGAGGAATTTGAACATAATATAGTCTAAACAGCTTGTTTTTTGGAACATATATGTATATAAGATATGTTGTCGACCCCTCAAGCTCATCTAACTACTTTAAGATTTTGGAACCCAAGAAATTGCATGACTGATGATGGCAAACATGCTTTCATTTGATTTCAGTGCGCAGACGGGCCAGAATCACAGCAGATGTTGATTTTTGGCGTCTATTCGCCGAGAAAACTTCATTTGACTCAAATATTCATTTGAGCTGCTAGGCTCTTAATTCTTGCCAGATCGTTTTAGAAAACTTTCTACTTTAAGAAGACTCCATAAGCAAGGTAAGTATGTGCTTTGAATTGAGTTTGTATAAGCACTTTTTGAAAACGCAGTACATGTTTGATTTGATGTTCATTCGCATTTGAGAGAGGAATTTGAACATAATATAGTCTAAACAGCTTGTTTCTTTTGGAACATATATGTATATAAGATATGTTGTCGACCCCTCAAGCTCATCTAACTACTTTAAGATTTTGGAACCCAAGAAATTGCATGACTGATGATGGCAAACATGCTTTCATTTGATTTCAGTGCGCAGACGGCCAGAATCACAGCAGATGTTGATTTTGGCGCCTATTCACGAGAAAACTTCATTTGACTTAAATATTCATTTGAGCTGCTAGGCTCTTAATTCTTGCCAGATCGTTTTAGAAAACTTTCTACTTTAAGAAGACTCCATAAGCAAGGTAAGTATGTGCTTTGAATTGAGTTTGCATACAATTTTTTTGAAAACGCAGTACATGTTTGATTTGATGTTCATTCATGATTTAGAGAGGGAATTTGAACATAATATAGTCTAAACAGCTTGTTTCTTTTGGAACATATATGTATATAAGATATGTTGTTTAACCCTCCAGCTCATCTAACTACTTTAAGATTTTGGAACCCAAGAAATTGCATGACTGATGATGGCAAACATGCTTTCATTTGATTTCAGTAAGCAGACGGGCCAGAATCACAGCAGATGTTGATTTTGGCGCCTTTTCAGCGAGAAAACTTCATTTGACTCAAATATTCATTTGAGCTGCTAGGCTCTTAATTCTGCCAGATCGTTTTAGAAAACTTTGTACTTTAAGAAGACTCCATAAGCAAGGTAAGTATGTGCTTTGAATTGAGTTTGCATAAGCATTTTTGAAAACGCAGTACATGTTTGATTTGATGTC
>NW_024401946.1:0-25292 GCF_016859285.1 Xiphias gladius
TCGCCGAGAACAACTTCATTTGACTCAAATATTCATTTGAGCTGCTGGGCTCTTAATTCTTGCCAGATCGTTTTAGAAAACTTTCTACTTTAAGAAGACTCCCAAAAGCAAGGTAAGTATGTGCTTTGAATTGAGTTTGCATAAGCACTTTTTGAAAAGCATGTACATGTTTGATTTGATGTTCATTACATGACAGAGAGAGAATTTGAACATAATATAGTCTAAACAGCTTGTTTCTTTTGGAACATACCTATATATATATAAGATATGTTGTCGACCCTCAAAGCTCATCTAACTACTTTAAGATTTTGGAAGCTAAGAAATTGCATGACTGATGATGGCAAACATGCTTTCATTTGATTTCAGTCTTAGACAGGACCAAAATCACAGCAGATGTTGATTTTGGCGCCTATTAGCTGAAAACTTCATTTGACTCAAATATTCATTTGAGCTGCTAGGCTCTCAATTCTTGCCAGATCGTTTTTAGAAAACTTTCTACTTTAAAGAGACTCCCAAAAGAAAGGTAAGTATGTGTTTTGAATTGAGTTTGCATAAGCATTTTTTGAAAAGCAGTACATGTTTGATTTGATGTTCATTCATGACGAGAGGAATTTGAACATAATATAGTCTAAACAACTTGTTTCTTTTGGAACATACCTATATGTATATAAGATATGTTGTCGACCCTCAGCTCATCTAACTACTTTAAGATTTTGGAAGCTAAGAAATTGCATGACTGATGATGGCAAACATGCTTTCATTTGATTTCAGTCTTGAGCAGGCCAAAATCACAGCAGATGTTGATTTTTGGCGTCTATTAACAGAAAACTTCATTTGACTCAAATATTCATTTTGAGCTGCTAGGCTCTTAATTCTTGCCAGATCGTTTTAGAAAACTTTCTACTTTAAGAAGACTCCAAAAGCAAGGTAAGTATGTGCTTTGATTGAGTTTGCATAAGCACTTTTTGAAATGCAGTACATGTTTGATTTGATGTTCATTAGTGACGAGAGAGAATTTGAACATAATATAGTCTAAACAACTTGTTTCTTTTGGAACTTACCTATATATATGTATATAAGATATGTTGTCGACCCTCAAGCTCATCTAACTACTTTAAGATTTTGGAAGCTAAGAAATTGCATGACTGATGATGGCAAACATGCTTTCATTTGATTTCAGTCTTGAGCAGAGGCCAAAATCACAGCAGATGTTGATTTTTGGCGTCTATTAGCGAGAAAACTTCATTTTGACTCAAATATTCATTTGAGCTGCTAGGCCTCCTCAATTCTTGCCAGATCGTTTTTGAAAACTTTCTACTTTAAGAGGACTCCAAAAGAAAGCCAAGTATGTGCTTTGAATTGAGTTTGCATAAGCATTTTTGGCATGAGTACATGTTTGATTTGATGTTCATTAGCGACGAGAGAGGAATTTGAACATAATATAGTCTAAACAACTTGTTTCTTTTTGGAACACACCTATATGTATATAAGATATGTTGTCGACCCCTCAAGCTCATCTAACTACTTTAAGATTTTGGAAGCTAAGAAATTGCATGACTGATGATGGCAAACATGCTTTCATTTGATTTCAGTCTTAGGCAGACCAAAATCACAGCAGATGTTGATTTTTGGCGTCTATTAAGCGAAAACTTCATTTGACTCAAATATTCATTTGAGCTGCTAGGCTCTTAATTCTTGCCAGATCGTTTTAGAAAACTTTCTACTTTAAGAAGACTCCCAAAAAGTAAGTATGTGCTTTGAATTGAGTTTGCATAAGCACTTTTTGAAAGCATAGTACATGTTTGATTTGATGTTCATTATGACGAGAGAGAATTTGAACATAATATAGTCTAAACAACTTGTTTCTTTTGGAACATACCTATATATATGTATATAAGATAATATGTTGTCGACCCTCAAGCTCATCTAACTACTTTAAGATTTTGGAAGCTAAGAAATTGCATGACTGATGATGGCAAACATGCTTTCATTTGATTTCAGTCTTGAGCGGGCCAAAATCACAGCAGATGTTGATTTTGGCGTCTATTAGCGAAAACTTCATTTGACTCAAATATTCATTTGAGCTGCTAGGCTCTTAATTCTTGCCAGATCGTTTTAGAAAACTTTCTACTTTAAGAAGAATCCCGAAGCAAGGTAAGTATATGCTTTGAATTGAGTTTGCATAAGCACTTTTTGGCAGTACATGTTTGATTTGATGTTCATTATGACCCAGAGAGAATTTGAACATAATATAGTCTAAACAGCTTGTTTCTTTTGGAACATACCTATATACATATGTATATAAGATATGTTGTCGACCCTCAAGCTCATCTAACTACTTTAAGATTTTGGAAGCTAGAAATTGCATGACTGATGATGGCAAACATGCTTTCATTTGATTTCAGTCTTAGAGCAGGCCAAAATCACAGCAGATGTTGATTTTTGGCGTCTATTAGCAGAAAACTTCATTTGACTCAAATATTCATTTGAGCTGCTAGGCTCTCAATTCTTGCCAGATCGTTTTGAAAACTTTCTACTTTAAGAAGACTCCCAAAAGCAAGGTAAGTATGTGCTTTTGAATTGAGTTTGCATAAGCATTTTTTGAGCGAGTACATGTTTGATTTGATGTTCATTAGCGACGAGAGCGAATTTGAACATAATATAGTCTAAACAGCTTGTTTCTTTTGGAACACACCTATATGTATATAAGATATGTTGTCGACCCCTCAAGCACATCTAACTACTTTAAGATTTTGGAAGCTAAGAAATTGCATGACTGATGATGGTAAATATGCTTTCATTTGATTTCAGTCTTGAGCAGGCCAAAATCACAGCAGATGTTGATTTTTGGCGTCTATTCGCCGAAAACTTCATATGACTCAAATATTCATTTGAGCTGCTAGGCTCTCAATTCTTGCCAGATCGTTTTAGAAAACTTTCTACTTTAAGAAGACTCCCGAAGCAAGGTAAGTATGTGCTTTGAATTGAGTTTGCATAAGCATTTTTTGCAAACGCAGTACATGTTTGATTTGATGTTCATACGCTACGAGAGAGGAATTTGAACATAATATAGTCTAAACTGCTTGTTTCTTTTGGAACATACCTATATATATATGTATATAAGATATGTTGTCGACCCCTCAAGCTCATCTAACTACTTTAAGATTTTGGAAGCTAAGAAATTGCTTGACTGATGATGGCAAACACTCTTTCATTTGATTTCAGTTCACAGACAGGCCAAAATCACAGCAGATGTTGATTTTTGGCGTCTATTCGCAGAGAAAACTTCATTTGACTCAAATATTCATTTGAGCTGCTAGGCTCTCAATTCTTGCCAGATCGTTTTAGAAAACTTTCTACTTTAAGAAGACTCCCAAAGAAAGCAAGGTAAGTATATGCTTTGAATTGAGTTTGCATAAGCATTTTTTGAAAACGCAGTACATGTTTGATTTGATGTTCATTACATTGACGAGAGAATTTGAACATAATATAGTCTAAACAACTTGTTTCTTTTGGAACACACCTATATGTATATAAGATATGTTGTCGACCCCTCAAGCTCATCTAACTACTTTAAGATTTTGGAAGCTAAGAAATTGCATGACTGATGATGGCAAACATGCTTTCATTTGATTTCAGTGCTTGAGCGGGCAAAATCACAGCAGATGTTGATTTTTGGCGTCTATTCAGAAAACTTCATTTGACTCAAATATTCATTTTGAGCTGCTAGGCTCTCAATTCTTGCCAGATCGTTTTAGAAAACTTTCTACTTTAAGAAGACTCCCGAAGCAAGGTAAGTATGTGCTTTGAATTGAGTTTGCATAAGCATTTTTTGCAACGCAGGACATGTTTGATTTTATGTTCATTAGCATGACGAGAGAGAATTTGAACATAATATAGTCTAAACAACTTGTTTCTTTTGGAACATACCTATATGTATATAAGATATGTTGTCGACCCTCAAGCTCATCTAACTACTTTAAGATTTTGGAAGCTAAGAAATTGCATGACTGATGATGGCAAACATGCTTTCATTTGATTTCAGTCTTGAGCAGACCAAAATCACAGCAGATGTTGATTTTTGGCGTCTATTAGCCGAAAACTTCATTTGACTCAAATATTCATTTGAGCTGCTAGGCTCTCAATTCTTGCCAGATCGTTTTAGAAAACTTTCTACTTTAAGAAGACTCCCAAAAGCAAGGTAAGTATGTGCTTTGAATTGAGTTTGCATAAGCATTTTTGAAAACGCAGTACATGTTTGATTTGATGTTCATTACATGACGAGAGAGAATTTGAACATAATATAGTCTAAACAGCTTGTTTCTTTTGGAACATACCTATATGTATATAAGATATGTTGTCGACCCTCAAGCTCATCTAACTACTTTAAGATTTTGGAAGCTAAGAAATTGCATGACTGATGATGGCAAACATGCTTTCATTTGATTTCAGTTCTGAGCGGGCCAAAATCACAGCAGATGTTGATTTTTGGCGTCTATTCGCCGAAAACTTCATTTGACTCAAATATTCATTTGAGCTGCTAGGCTCTCAATTCTTGCCAGATCGTTTTAGAAAACTTTCTACTTTAAGAAGACTCCCAAAGAAAGCTAAGTATGTGCTTTGAATTGAGTTTGCATAAGCATTTTTTGAAAAAGCAGTACATGTTTGATTTGATGTTCATTATCGAAGAGAGAGAATTTGAACATTATATAGTCTAAACATATTGTTTCTTTTGGAAGACTACTTTATGTATATAATATATGTTGTCTACCCATAAAGCTCATCTAACTACTTTTAGATTTTGGAAGCTAAGAAATTGCATGACTGATGATGGCAAACATGCTTTCATTTGATTTCAGTCTTGAGCGGGCCAAAATCACAGCAGATGTTGATTTTTGGCGTCTATTAGCTGAAAACTTCATTTGACTCAAATATTCATTTGAGCTGCTAGGCTCTCAATTCTTGCCAGATCGTTTTAGAAAACTTTCTACTTTAAGAAGACTCCCCCAAAAGCAAGGTAAGTATGTGCTTTGAATTGAGTTTGCATAAGCATTTTTGAAAGCGCAGTACATGTTTGATTTGATGTTCATTAGACGAGAGAGAGGAATTTGAACATAATATAGTCTAAACAGCTTGTTTCTTTTGGAACACACCTATATGTATATAAGATATGTTGTCGACCCCTCAAGCTCATCTAACTACTTTAAGATTTTGGAAGCTAAGAAATTGCATGACTGATGATGGCAAACATGCTTTCATTTGATTTCAGTTCTGAACAGGCCAAAATCACAGCAGATGTTGATTTTGGCGTCTATTTGTCGAGAAAACTTCATTTGACTCAAATATTCATTTGAGCTGCTAGGCTCTCAATTCTTGCCAGATCGTTTTAGAAAACTTTCTACTTTAAGAAGACTCCCAAAGAAAGCAAGGTAAGTATATGCTTTGAATTGAGTTTGCATAAGCATTCTTTGAGCATGGTACATGTTTGATTTGATGTTCATTTGCGACGAGAGAGGGAATTTGAACATAATATAGTCTAAACAGCTTGTTTCTTTTGGAACACACCTATATGTATATAAGATATGTTGTCGACCCCTCAAGCTCATCTAACTACTTTAAGATTTTGGAAGCTAAGAAATTGCATGACTGATGATGGCAAACATGCTTTCATTTGATTTCAGTCTTGAGCAGGCCAAAATCACAGCAGATGTTGATTTTTGGCGTCTATTAAGCGAAAACTTCATTTGACTCAAATATTCATTTGAGCTGCTAGGCTCTCAATTCTTGCCAGATCGTTTTAGAAAACTTTCTACTTTAAGAAGACTCCCAAAAGCAAGGTAAGTATGTGCTTTGAATTGAGTTTGCATAAGCATTTTTGAACGCAGTACATGTTTGATTTGATGTTCATTACATGACGAGAGAATTTGAACATAATATAGTCTAAACAGCTTGTTTCTTTTGGAACATACCTATTTAATATATGTATATAAGATATGTTGTCGACCCCTCAACCTCATCTAACTACTTTAAGATTTTGGAAGCTAAGAAATTGCATGACTGATGATGGCAAACATGCTTTCATTTGATTTCAGTGTGAGCAGACCAAAATCACAGCAGATGTTGATTTTTGGCGTCTATTAAGCGAAAAACTTCATTTGACTCAAATATTCATTTGAGCTGCTAGGCTCTCAATTCTTGCCAGATCGTTTTAGAAAACTTTCTACTTTAAGAAGACTCCCAAAAGAAAGGTAAGTATGTGCTTTGAATTGAGTTTGCATAAGCACTTTTTGAAAAGCATGATACATGTTTGATTTGATGTTCATTAGCATGACGAGAGAGGAATTTGAACATAATATAGTCTAAACAGCTTGTTTCTTTTGGAACACACCTATATGTATATAAGATATGTTGTCGACCCTCAAGCTCATCTAACTACTTTAAGATTTTGGAAGCTAAGAAATTGCATGACTGATGATGGCAAACATGCTTTCATTTGATTTCAGTCTTGAGCAGGCCAAAATCACAGCAGATGTTGATTTTTGGCGTCTATTACGAGAAAACTTCATTTGACTCAAATATTCATTTGAGCTGCTAGGCTCTCAATTCTTGCCAGATCGTTTTAGAAAACTTTCTACTTTTAAGAAGACTCCCAAAGAAAGGTAAGTATGTGCTTTGAATTGAGTTTGCATAAGCATTTTTTGAAAGCATGTACATGTTTGATTTGATGTTCATTTGCGACGAGAGAGCGAATTTGAACATAATATAGTCTAAACAACTTGTTTCTTTTGGAACACACCTATATGTATATAAGATATGTTGTCGACCCCTCAAGCTCATCTAACTACTTTAAGATTTTGGAAGCTAAGAAATTGCATGACTGATGATGGCAAACATGCTTTCATTTGATTTCAGTCTTGTAGGCAGGCCAAAATCACAGCAGATGTTGATTTTTGGCGTCTATTAGAGAAAACTTCATTTGACTCAAATATTCATTTGAGCTGCTAGGCTCTCAATTCTTGCCAGATCGTTTTAGAAAACTTTCTACTTTAAGAAGACTCCCCCAAAGCAAAGGTAAGTATGTGCTTTGAATTGAGTTTGCATAAGCATTTTTGAAAGCATGTACATGTTTGATTTGATGTTCATTCATGACGAGAGCGAATTTGAACATAATATAGTCTAAACAGCTTGTTTCTTTTGGAACACACCTATATGTATATAAGATATGTTGTCGACCCCTCAAGCTCATCTAACTACTTTAAGATTTTGGAAGCTAAGAAATTGCATGACTGATGATGGCAAACATGCTTTCATTTGATTTCAGTGCTCAGAGGCCAAAATCACAGCAGATGTTGATTTTGGCGTCTATTAGCCGAGAAAACTTCATTTGACTCAAATATTCATTTGAGCTGCTAGGCTCTCAATTCTTGCCAGATCGTTTTTAGAAAACTTTCTACTTAAGAAGACTCCCAAAGAAAGCCAAGTATGTGCTTTGAATTGAGTTTGCATAAGCATTTTTGAAAAGCAGTACATGTTTGATTTGATGTTCATTACATGACGAGAGAGGAATTTGAACATAATATAGTCTAAACTGCTTGTTTCTTTTGGAACATACCTATATACATATGTATATAAGATATGTTGTCGAACCCTCAAGCTCATCTAACTACTTTAAGATTTTGGAAGCTAAGAAATTGCATGACTGATGATGGCAAACATGCTTTCATTTGATTTCAGTTCACAGACGGGCAAAATCACAGCAGATGTTGATTTTTGGCGTCTATTCGCCGAAAAACTTCATTTGACTCAAATATTCATTTGAGCTGCTAGGCTCTCAATTCTTGCCAGATCGTTTTAGAAAACTTTCTACTTTAAGAAGACTCCCAAAAGCCAAGTATGTGCTTTGAATTGAGTTTGCATAAGCATTTTTGAAAAGCATGATACATGTTTGATTTGATGTTCATTACATGACGAGAGAGAATTTGAACATAATATAGTCTAAACAGCTTGTTTCTTTTGGAACACACCTATATCTATATAAGATATGTTGTCGACCCATCAAGCTCACCTAACTACTTTAAGATTTTGGAAGCTAAGAAATTGCATGACTGATGATGGCAAACATGCTTTCATTTGATTTCAGTTCACAGACAGGCCAAAATCACAGCAGATGTTGATTTTTGGCGTCTATTAGCGAAAACTTCATTTGACTCAAATATTCATTTGAGCTGCTAGGCTCTCAATTCTTGCCAGATCGTTTTAGAAAACTTTCTACTTTAAGAAGACTCCCAAAAGCAAAGGTAAGTATGTGCTTTGAATTGAGTTTGCATAAGCATTTTTTGAAAAGCATAGTACATGTTTGATTTGATGTTCATTACATGACGAGAGAGAATTTGAACATAATATAGTCTAAACAGCTTGTTTCTTTTGGAACACACCTATATGTATATAAGATATGTTGTCGACCCTCAAGCTCATCTAACTACTTTAAGATTTTGGAAGCTAAGAAATTGCATGACTGATGATGGCAAACATGCTTTCATTTGATTTCAGTCTTGAGCGGGCCAAAATCACAGCAGATGTTGAATTTTTGGCGTCTATTAGCGAAAACTTCATTTGACTCAAATATTCATTTGAGCTGCTAGGCTCTCAATTCTTGCCAGATCGTTTTAGAAAACTTTCTACTTTTTAAGAAGACTCCCAGAAGCAAGGTAAGTATGTGCTTTGAATTGAGTTTGCATAAGCATTTTTGAAAACGCAGTACATGTTTGATTTGATGTTCATTAGCGACGAGAGGAATTTGAACATAATATAGTCTAAACAGCTTGTTTCTTTTGGAACACACCTATATGTATATAAGATATGTTGTCGACCCTCAAGCTCATCTAACTACTTTAAGATTTTGGAAGCTAAGAAATTGCATGACTGATGATGGCAAACATGCTTTCATTTGATTTCAGTCTTGAGCAGACCAAAATCACAGCAGATGTTGATTTTTGGCGTCTATTAAGCGAGAAAACTTCATTTGACTCAAATATTCATTTGAGCTGCTAGGCTCTCAATTCTTGCCAGATCGTTTTAGAAAACTTTCTACTTTAAGAAGACTCCCAAGCAAAAGCTAAGTATGTGCTTTGAATTGAGTTTGCATAAGCATTTTTGAAAGCATGAGTACATGTTTGATTTGATGTTCATTAGCATGACGAGAGAGAATTTGAACATAATATAGTCTAAACAGCTTGTTTCTTTTGGAACATACCTATATATATGTATATAAGATATGTTGTCGACCCTCAAGCTCATCTAACTACTTTAAGATTTTGGAAGCTAAGAAATTGCATGACTGATGATGGCAAACATGCTTTCATTTGATTTCAGTCATGAGCAGGCCAAAATCACAGCAGATGTTGATTTTTGGCGTCTATTCGCGAGAAAACTTCATTTGACTCAAATATTCATTTGAGCTGCTAGGCTCTCAATTCTTGCCAGATCGTTTTAGAAAACTTTCTACTTTAAGAAGACTCCCAAAGAAAGCCAAGTATGTGCTTTGAATTGAGTTTGCATAAGCATTTTTTGAAAACGCAGTACATGTTTGATTTGATGTTCATTCGCGACGAGAGATGGAATTTGAACATAATATAGTCTAAACAGCTTGTTTCTTTTGGAACACACCTATATGTATATAAGATATGTTGTCGACCCCTCAAGCTCATCTAACTACTTTAAGATTTTGGAAGCTAAGAAATTGCATGACTGATGATGGCAAACATGCTTTCATTTGATTTCAGTTCGCAGACGGGCCAAAATCACAGCAGATGTTGATTTTTGGCGTCTATTCGAGAAAACTTCATTTGACTCAAATATTCATTTGAGCTGCTAGGCTCTCAATTCTTGCCAGATCGTTTTAGAAAACTTTCTACTTTAAGAAGACTCCCAAAAGAAAGGTAAGTATGTGCTTTGAATTGAGTTTGCATAAGCATTTTTGAAAGCGCAGTACATGTTTGATTTGATGTTCATTACATGACGAGAGGAATTTGAACATAATATAGTCTAAACAGCTTGTTTCTTTTGGAACACACCTATATGTATATAAGATATGTTGTCGACCCCTCAAGCTCATCTAACTACTTTAAGATTTTGGAAGCTAAGAAATTGCATGACTGATGATGGCAAACATGCTTTCATTTGATTTCAGTCTTGAGCAGGCCAAAATCACAGCAGATGTTGATTTTTGGCGTCTATTACGAAAACTTCATTTGACTCAAATATTCATTTTGAGCTGCTAGGCTCTTAATTCTTGCCAGATCGTTTTAGAAAACTTTCTACTTTAAGAAGACTCCCAAAAGCAAGGTAAGTATGTGCTTTGAATTGAGTTTGCATAAGCATTTTTGAAAGCATGAGGACATGTTTGATTTGATGTTCATTACATGACGAGAGAGAATTTGAACATAATATAGTCTAAACAGCTTGTTTCTTTTGGAACACACCTATATGTATATAAGATATGTTGTCGACCCCTCAAGCTCATCTAACTACTTTAAGATTTTTGGAAGCTAAGAAATTGCATGACTGATGATGGCAAACATGCTTTCATTTGATTTCAGTCTTGAGCAGGCCAAAATCACAGCAGATGTTGATTTTTGGCGTCTATTACAGAAAACTTCATTTGACTCAAATATTCATTTGAGCTGCTAGGCTCTTAATTCTTGCCAGATCGTTTTAGAAAACTTTCTACTTTAAGAAGACTCCCCAAGAAAGCAAGGTAAGTATATGCTTTGAATTGAGTTTGCATAAGCATTTTTAGAAAAAGCATTACATGTATGATTTTATGTTCATTCATGACGAGAGAGGGAATTTGAACATAATATAGTCTAAACAGCTTGTTTCTTTTGGAACATACCTATTTAATATATGTATATAAGATATGTTGTCGACCCCTCAAGCTCATCTAACTACTTTAAGATTTTGGAAGCTAAGAAATTGCATGACTGATGATGGCAAACATGCTTTCATTTGATTTCAGTGCGCAGACGGGCCAAAATCACAGCAGATGTTGATTTTTGGCGTCTATTCGCAGAGAAAACTTCATTTGACTCAAATATTCATTTGAGCTGCTAGGCTCTCAATTCTTGCCAGATCGTTTTAGAAAACTTTCTACTTTAAGAAGACTCCCAAAGAAAGCTAAGTATGTGCTTTGAATTGAGTTTGCATAAGCATTTTTGAAAAGCAGTACATGTTTGATTTGATGTTCATTACATGACGAGAGAGAATTTGAACATAATATAGTCTAAACAGCTTGTTTCTTTTGGAACATACATATATATGTATATAAGATATGTTGTCGACCCCTCAAGCTCATCTAACTACTTTAAGATTTTGGAAGCTAGAAATTGCATGACTGATGATGGCAAACATGCTTTCATTTGATTTCAGTCTTGCAGACAGGCCAAAATCACAGCAGATGTTGATTTTTGGCGTCTATTAGATGAAAACTTCATTTGACTCAAATATTCATTTGAGCTGCTAGGCTCTTAATTCTTGCCAGATCGTTTTAGAAAACTTTCTACTTCAAGAAGACTCCCCAAGAAAGCAAGGTAAGTATATGCTTTGAATTGAGTTTGCATAAGCATTTTTTGAAAACGCAGTACATGTTTGATTTGATGTTCATTACATGACGAGAGAGGGAATTTGAACATAATATAGTCTAAACAGCTTGTTTCTTTTGGAACACACCTATTTAATATATGTATATAAGATATGTTGTCGACCCCTCAAGCTCATCTAACTACTTTAAGATTTTGGAAGCTAAGAAATTGCATGACTGATGATGGCAAACATGCTTTCATTTGATTTCAGTCTTGAGACGGCCAAAATCACAGCAGATGTTGATTTTGGCGTCTATTCGCCGATAAAACTTCATTTGACTCAAATATTCATTTGAGCTGCTAGGCTCTCAATTCTTGCCAGATCGTTTTAGAAAACTTTCTACTTTAAGAAGACTCCCAATGAAAGCAATGTAAGTATATGATTTGAATTAAGTTTGCATAAGCATTTTTGAAAAGCATGTACATGTTTGATTTGATGTTCATTACATGACGAGAGAGAATTTGAACATAATATAGTCTAAACAGCTTGTTTCTTTTGGAACACACCTATATGTATATAAGATATGTTGTCGACCCCTCAAGCTCATCTAACTACTTTAAGATTTTGGAAGCTAAGAAATTGCATGACTGATGATGGCAAACATGCTTTCATTTGATTTCAGTCTTGAGCAGACCAAAATCACAGCAGATGTTGATTTTTGGCGTCTATTAGCAGAAAACTTCATTTGACTCAAATATTCATTTGAGCTGCTAGGCTCTCAATTCTTGCCAGATCGTTTTAGAAAACTTTCTACTTTAAGAAGACTCCCAAAAGAAAGGTAAGTATGTGCTTTGAATTGAGTTTGCATAAGCATTTTTGAAAACGCAGTACATGTTTGATTTGATGTTCATTACGACGAGAGAAGGAATTTGAACATAATATAGTCTAAACAGCTTGTTTCTTTTGGAACACACCTATATGTATATAAGATATGTTGTCGACCCCTCAAGCTCATCTAACTACTTTAAGATTTTGGAAGCTAAGAAATTGCATGACTGATGATGGCAAACATGCTTTCATTTGATTTCAGTGCGAGGCAGGCCAAAATCACAGCAGATGTTGATTTTTGGCGTCTATTAGCGAAAACTTCATTTGACTCAAATATTCATTTGAGCTGCTAGGCTCTCAATTCTTGCCAGATCGTTTTAGAAAACTTTCTACTTTAAGAAGACTCCCGAAAGCCCAGTATGTGCTTTTAATTGTGTTTGCATAAGCACTTTTTTGAAAACGCAGTACATGTTTGATTTGATGTTCATTCGCGACGAGAGATGGAATTTGAACATAATATAGTCTTAACTTCTTGTTTCTTTTGTAACTCACCTATATATATGTATATAAGATATGTTGTCGACCCCTCAAGCTCATCTAACTACTTTAAGATTTTGGAAGCTAAGAAATTGCATGACTGATGATGGCAAACATGCTTTCATTTGATTTCAGTCTTGAGCAGGCCAAAATCACAGCAGATGTTGATTTTGGCGTCTATTAAGAGAAAACTTCATTTGACTCAAATATTCATTTGAGCTGCTAGGCTCTCAATTCTTGCCAGATCGTTTTAGAAAATGTTCTACTTTAAGAAGACTCCCAAAAGCAAGGTAAGTATGTGCTTTGAATTGAGTTTGCATAAGCATTTTTTGAAAGCATAGTACATGTTTGATTTGATGTTCATTATGACGAGAGAGAATTTGAACATAATATAGTCTAAACAACTTGTTTCTTTTGGAACACACCTATATGTATATAAGATATGTTGTCGACCCTCAAGCTCATCTAACTACTTTAAGATTTTGGAAGCTAAGAAATTGCATGACTGATGATGGCAAACATGCTTTCATTTGATTTCAGTCAGACAGGCCAAAATCACAGCAGATGTTGATTTTTGGCGTCTATTCGAGAAAACTTCATTTGACTCAAATATTCATTTGAGCTGCTAGGCTCTCAATTCTTGCCAGATCGTTTTTGAAAACTTTGTACTTTAAGATGACTCCCAATGAAATCAAGGTTAGTATATACTTTGTATTGAGTTTGCATATGCATTTTTTGAAAAAACGCAGTACATGTTTGATTTGATGTTCATTACGACGAGAGAGAATTTGAACATAATATAGTCTAAACAGCTTGTTTCTTTTGGAACATACCTATTTATATATGTATATAAGATATGTTATCGACCCTCAAGCTCATCTAACTACTTTAAGATTTTGGAAGCTAAGAAATTGCATGACTGATGATGGCAAACATGCTTTCATTTGATTTCAGTCTTGAGCGGGCCAAAATCACAGCAGATGTTGATTTTTGGCGTCTATTCGCGAAAACTTCATTTGACTCAAATATTCATTTGAGCTGCTAGGCTCTCAATTCTTGCCAGATCGTTTTAGAAAACTTTCTACTTTAAGAAGACTCCCCAAAGCAAGGTAAGTATGTGCTTTGAATTGAGTTTGCATAAGCATTTTTGAAAAGCATAGTACATGTTTGATTTGATGTTCATTAGCATGACGAGAGAATTTGAACATAATATAGTCTAAACAACTTGTTTCTTTTGGAACACACCCATATGTATATAAGATATGTTGTCGACCCCTCAAGCTCATCTAACTACTTTAAGATTTTGGAAGCTAAGAAATTGCATGACAGATGATGACAAAAATGCTTTCATTTGATTTCAGTCTTGAGCAGGCCAAAATCACAGCAGATGTTGATTTTTGGCGTCTGTTAGCCGAGAAAACTTCATTTGACTCAAATATTCATTTGAGCTGCTAGGCTCTTAATTCTTGCCAGATCGTTTTAGAAAACTTTCTACTTTAGAAGACTCCCCAAAAGCAAGGTAAGTATGTGCTTTGAATTGAGTTTGCATAAGCATTTTTGAAAAGCATGATACATGTTTGATTTGATGTTCATTACATGACGAGAGAGAATTTGAACATAATATAGTCCTAAACAGCTTGTTTCTTTTGGAACACACCTATTTAATATATAATATGTATATAAGATATGTTGTCGACCCCTCAAGCTCATCTAACTACTTTAAGATTTTGGAAGCTAAGAAATTTGATGACTGATGATGGCAAACATGCTTTCATTTGATTTCAGTCTTGAGCAGGCCAAAATCACAGCAGATGTTGATTTTTGGCGTCTATTAGCAGAAAACTTCATTTGACTCAAATATTCATTTTGAGCTGCTAGGCTCTCAATTCTTGCCAGATCGTTTTAGAAAACTTTCTACTTTAAGAAGACTCCCAAAGCAAGGTAAGTATGTGCTTTGAATTGAGTTTGCATAAGCATTTTTGAAAGCATAGTACATGTTTGATTTGATGTTCATTACATGACGAGAGAGAATTTGAACATAATATAGTCTAAACAACTTGTTTCTTTTGGAACATACCTATATATATGTATATAAGATATGTTGTCGACCCTCAAGCTCATCTAACTACTTTAAGATTTTGGAAGCTAAGAAATTGCATGACTGATGATGGCAAACATGCTTTCATTTGATTTCAGTCTTGAGCGGGCCAAAATCACAGCAGATGTTGATTTTTGGCGTCTATTAGCAGAAAACTTCATTTGACTCAAATATTCATTTGAGCTGCTAGGCTCTCAATTCTTGCCAGATCGTTTTAGAAAACTTTCTACTTTAAGAAGACTCCCAAAAGAAAGGTAAGTATGTGCTTTGAATTGAGTTTGCATAAGCACTTTTTGAAAGCATAGTACATGTTTGATTTGATGTTCATTACATGACGAGAGAGAATTTGAACATAATATAGTCTAAACAGCTTGTTTCTTTTGGAACACACCTATATGTATATAAGATATGTTGTCGACCCCTCAAGCTCATCTAACTACTTTAAGATTTTGGAAGCTAAGAAATTGCATGACTGATGATGGCAAACATGCTTTCATTTGATTTCAGTCTTAGACAGGCCAAAATCACAGCAGATGTTGATTTTGGCGTCTATTACTTGAAAACTTCATTTGACTCAAATATTCATTTGAGCTGCTAGGCTCTCAATTCTTGCCAGATCGTTTTTAGAAAACTTTCTACTTTAAGAAGACTCCCAAAGAAAGCTAAGTATGTGCTTTGAATTGAGTTTGCATAAGCATTTTTTGAAAAGCAGTACATGTTTGATTTGATGTTCATTACATGACGAGAGAATTTGAACATAATATAGTCTAAACAGCTTGTTTCTTTTGGAACACACCTATATATATGTATATAAGATATGTTGTCGACCCCTCAAGCTCATCTAACTACTTTAAGATTTTTGGAAGCTAAGAAATTGCATGACTGATGATGGCAAACATGCTTTCATTTGATTTCAGTCTTGAGCAGGCCAAAATCACAGCAGATGTTGATTTTTGGCGTCTATTAAGCAGAAAACTTCATTTGACTCAAATATTCATTTGAGCTGCTAGGCTCTTAATTCTTGCCAGATCGTTTTAGAAAACTTTCTACTTTAAGAAGACTCCCAAAGAAAGGTAAGTATGTGCTTTGAATTGAGTTTGCATAAGCACTTTTTGAAAAGCATGAGTACATGTTTGATTTGATGTTCATTAGCGACGAGAGGAATTTGAACATAATATAGTCTAAACAGCTTGTTTCTTTTGGAACACATACCTATTTAATATATGTATATAAGATATGTTGTCGACCCTCAAGCTCATCTAACTACTTTAAGATTTTTGGAAGCTAAGAAATTGCATGACTGATGATGGCAAACATGCTTTCATTTGATTTCAGTCTTGAGGCAGGCCAAAATCACAGCAGATGTTGATTTTTGGCGTCTATTAGCAGAAAACTTCATTTGACTCAAATATTCATTTGAGCTGCTAGGCTCTCAATTCTTGCCAGATCGTTTTAGAAAACTTTCTACTTTAAGAAGACTACAAAAGAAAGCCAAGTATGTGCTTTGAATTGAGTTTGCATAAGCATTTTTGAAAAGCATGGTACATGTTTGATTTGATGTTCATTACGACGAGAGAGTTAATTTGAACATAATATAGTCTAAACAGCTTGTTTCTTTTGGAACATACCTATATACATATGTATATAAGATATGTTGTCGACCCCTCAAGCTCATCTAACTACTTTAAGATTTTGGAAGCTAAGAAATTGCATGACTGATGATGGCAAACATGCTTTCATTTGATTTCAGTTCATAGACGGGCCAAAATCACAGCAGATGTTGATTTTGGCGTCTATTCGCCGAATTATCTTTATTTGACTCTATTATTCATTTGAGCTGATAGGCTCTCATTTCTTGCCAGATGGTTTTAGAAAAATTTCTACTTTAAGAAGACTCCCAAAAGCAAAGGTAAGTATGTGCTTTGAATTGAGTTTGCATAAGCATTTTTGAAAAAGCAGTACATGTTTGATTTGATGTTCATTATGACGAGAGAGAATTTGAACATAATATAGTCTAAACAACTTGTTTCTTTTGGAACACACCTATATGTATATAAGATATGTTGTCGACCCTCAAGCTCATCTAACTACTTTAAGATTTTGGAAGCTAAGAAATTGCATGACTGATGATGGCAAACATGCTTTCATTTGATTTCAGTTGAGCAGACAGGCCAAAATCACAGCAGATGTTGATTTTTGGCGTCTATTAGCGAAAACTTCATTTGACTCAAATATTCATTTGAGCTGCTAGGCTCTCAATTCTTGCCAGATCGTTTTAGAAAACTTTCTACTTTAAGAAGACTCCCCAAAGAAAGGTAAGTATGTGCTTTGAATTGAGTTTGCATAAGCATTTTTGAAAAGCAAGTACATGTTTGATTTGATGTTCATTACATGACGAGAGAGAATTTGAACATAATATAGTCTAAACAACTTGTTTCTTTTGGAACACACCTATATGTATATAAGATATGTTGTCGACCCCTCAAGCTCATCTAACTACTTTAAGATTTTGGAAGCTAAGAAATTGCATGACTGATGATGGCAAACATGCTTTCATTTGATTTCAGTTCACAGACAGGCCAAAATCACAGCAGATGTTGATTTTTGGCGTCTATTCGCCGAAAACTTCATTTGACTCAAATATTCATTTGAGCTGCTAGGCTCTTAATTCTTGCCAGATCGTTTTAGAAAACTTTCTACTTTAAGAAGACTCCCAAAGAAAGCCAAGTATGTGCTTTGAATTGAGTTTGCATAAGCACTTTTTGAAAGCATGATACATGTTTGATTTGATGTTCATTACATGACGAGAGAATTTGAACATAATATAGTCTAAACAACTTGTTTCTTTTGGAACACATACCTATATGTATATAAGATATGTTGTCGACCCTCAAGCTCATCTAACTACTTTAAGATTTTGGAAGCTAAGAAATTGCATGACTGATGATGGCAAACATGCTTTCATTTGATTTCAGTCTTGCGGGCCAAAATCACAGCAGATGTTGATTTTTGGCGTCTATTAGCGAGAAAACTTCATTTGACTCAAATATTCATTTGAGCTGCTAGGCTCTCAATTCTTGCCAGATCGTTTTAGAAAACTTTCTACTTTAAGAAGACTCCCAAAAAGAAAGGTAAGTATGTGCTTTGAATTGAGTTTGCATAAGCATTTTTGAAGCATAGTACATGTTTGATTTGATGTTCATTACATGACGAGAGGGAATTTGAACATAATATAGTCTAAACAGCTTGTTTCTTTTGGAACATACTTATATGTATATAAGATATGTTGTCGACCCCTCAAGCTCATCTAACTACTTTAAGATTTTGGAAGCTAAGAAATTGCATGACTGATGATGGCAAACATGCTTTCATTTGATTTCAGTCTTGAGCAGGCCAAAATCACAGCAGATGTTGATTTTTGGCGTTTATTCGCCTTGAAAACTTCATTTGACTCAAATATTCATTTGAGCTGCTAGGCTCTCAATTCTTGCCAGATCGTTTTAGAAAACTTTCTACTTTAAGAAGACTCCCAAAGAAAGCAAGGTAAGTATTTGCTTTGAATTGAGTTTGCATAAGCATTTTTTGAAAACATAGTACATGTTTGATTCGATGTTCATTCGCGACGAGAGGGAATTTGAACATAATATAGTCTAAACAGCTTGTTTCTTTTGGAACATACTTATATGTATATAAGATATGTTGTCGACCCCTCAAGCTCATCTAACTACTTTAAGATTTTGGAAGCTAAGAAATTGCATGACTGATGATGGCAAACATGCTTTCATTTGATTTCAGTCTTGAGCGGGCCAAAATCACAGCAGATGTTGA
This sequence comes from Xiphias gladius, assembly GCF_016859285.1. NCBI lineage: Eukaryota > Metazoa > Chordata > Actinopteri > Istiophoriformes > Xiphiidae > Xiphias > Xiphias gladius. The sequence continues at coordinate 18,872 of NW_024401946.1, forward strand.
TTTTTGGCGTCTATTACGAAAACTTCATTTGACTCAAATATTCATTTTGAGCTGCTAGGCTCTCAATTCTTGCCAGATCGTTTTAGAAAACTTTCTACTTTAAGAAGACTCCCAAAAGCAAGGTAAGTATGTGCTTTGAATTGAGTTTGCATAAGCATTTTTGAAAGCATAGTACATGTTTGATTTGATGTTCATTACATGACGAGAGAGAATTTGAACATAATATAGTCTAAACAGCTTGTTTCTTTTGGAACATACCTATATATATATGTATATAAGATATGTTGTCGACCCCTCAAGCTCATCTAACTACTTTAAGATTTTGGAAGCTAGAAATTGCATGACTGATGATGGCAAACATGCTTTCATTTGATTTCAGTTCACAGGCAGGCCAAAATCACAGCAGATGTTGATTTTTGGCGTCTATTAGCAGAAAACTTCATTTGACTCAAATATTCATTTGAGCTGCTAGGCTCTCTAATTCTTGCCAGATCGTTTTAGAAAACTTTCTACTTTAAGAAGACTCCCAAAAGAAAGCCAAGTATGTGCTTTGAATTGAGTTTGCATAAGCACTTTTTGAAAGCAGTACATGTTTGATTTGATGTTCATTACATGACGAGAGAGAATTTGAACATAATATAGTCTAAACAGCTTGTTTCTTTTGGAACACACCTATTTATATGTATATAAGATATGTTGTCGACCCTCAAGCTCATCTAACTACTTTAAGATTTTGGAAGCTAAGAAATTGCATGACTGATGATGGCAAACATGCTTTCATTTGATTTCAGTGTATGAGCAGCCAAAATCACAGCAGATGTTGATTTTTGGCGTCTATTATGAAAACTTCATTTGACTCAAATATTCATTTGAGCTGCTAGGCTCTCAATTCTTGCCAGATCGTTTTAGAAAACTTTCTACTTTAAGAAGACTCCCAAAGCAAAGGTAAGTATGTGCTTTGAATTGAGTTTGCATAAGCATTTTTGAAAAGCATAGTACATGTTTGATTTGATGTTCATTAGCATGACGAGAGAATTTGAACATAATATAGTCTAAACAACTTGTTTCTTTTGGAACACACCTATATATATGTATATAAGATATGTTGTCGACCCTCAAGCTCATCTAACTACTTTAAGATTTTTGGAAGCTAAGAAATTGCATGACTGATGATGGCAAACATGCTTTCATTTGATTTCAGTCTTGAGACGGCCAAAATCACAGCATATGTTGATTTTTGGCGTCTATTAGCGAGAAAACTTCATTTGACTCAAATATTCATTTGAGCTGCTAGGCTCTTAATTCTTGCCAGATCGTTTTAGAAAACTTTCTACTTTAAGAAGACTCCCGAAGCAAGGTAAGTATGTGCTTTGAATTGAGTTTGCATAAGCACTTTTTGAATAAAGTACATGTTTGATTTGATGTTCATTAGACGAGAGGGAATTTGAACATAATATAGTCTAAACAGCTTGTTTCTTTTGGAACATACCTATATGTATATAAGATATGTTGTCGACCCCTCAAGCTCATCTAACTACTTTAAGATTTTGGAAGCTAAGAAATTGCATGACTGATGATGGCAAACATGCTTTCATTTGATTTCAGTCTGAGACGGGCCAAAATCACAGAAGATGTTTATTTTTGGCGTCTATTAGAAAAACTTCATTTGACTCAAATATTCATTTGAGCTGCTAGGCTCTCAATTCTTGCCAGATCGTTTTAGAAAACTTTCTACTTTAAGACTCCCAAAAGCAAGGTAAGTATGTGCTTTGAATTGAGTTTGCATAAGCATTTTTTGAAAACGCAGTACATGTTTGATTTGATGTTCATTAGCGACGAGAGAGCGAATTTGAACATAATATAGTCTAAACAGCTTGTTTCTTTTGGAACATACCTATATGTATATAAGATATGTTGTCGACCCCTCAAGCTCATCTAACTACTTTAAGATTTTGGAAGCTAAGAAATTGCATGACTGATGATGGCAAACATGCTTTCATTTGATTTCAGTGCGCAGACGGGCCAAAATCACAGCAGATGTTGATTTTTGGCGTCTATTAGCATGAAAACTTCATTTGACTCAAATATTCATTTGAGCTGCTAGGCTCTCAATTCTTGCCAGATCGTTTTAGAAAACTTTCTACTTTAAGAAGACTCCCAATGAAAGCAAGGTAAGTATATACTTTGAATTGAGTTTGCATAAGCATTTTTGAAAGCACATGATACATGTTTGATTTGATGTTCATTACATGACGAGAGGAATTTGAACATAATATAGTCTAAACAGCTTGTTTCTTTTGGAACACACCTATATGTATATAAGATATGTTGTCGACCCCTCAAGCTCATCTAACTACTTTAAGATTTTGGAAGCTAGGAAATTGCATGACTGATGATGGCAAACATGCTTTCATTTGATTTCAGTCTGAGACGGGCCAAAATCACAGCAGATGTTGATTTTGGCGTCTATTCGCCGAAAACTTCATTTGACTCAAATATTCATTTGAGCTGCTAGGCTCTCAATTCTTGCCAGATCGTTTTAGAAAACTTTCTACTTTAAGAAGACTCCCAAAGAAAGCAAGGTAAGTATGTGCTTTGAATTGAGTTTGCATAAGCATTTTTGAAAAGCGCAGTACATGTTTGATTTGATGTTCATTAGCGACGAGAGGAATTTGAACATAATATAGTCTAAACAGCTTGTTTCTTTTGGAACACACCTATATGTATATAAGATGTGTTGTCGACCCTCAAGCTCATCTAACTACTTTAAGATTTTGGAAGCTAAGAAATTGCATGACTGATGATGGCAAACATGCTTTCATTTGATTTCAGTCTAGACAGACCCAAAATCACAGCAGATGTTGATTTTTGGCGTCTATTAGCGAAAACTTCATTTGACTCAAATATTCATTTGAGCTGCTAGGCTCTCAATTCTTGCCAGATCGTTTTAGAAAACTTTCTACTTTAAGAAGACTCCCAAAAGCTAAGTATGTGCTTTGAATTGAGTTTGCATAAGCATTTTTTGAAAAGCAGTACATGTTTGATTTGATGTTCATTATGACGAGAGAGAATTTGAACATAATATAGTCCTAAACAGCTTGTTTCTTTTGGAACACACCTATATGTATATAAGATATGTTGTCGACCCCTCAAGCTCACCTAACTACTTTAAGATTTTGGAAGCTAAGAAATTGCATGACTGATGATGGCAAACATGCTTTCATTTGATTTCAGTTCTTGAGCGGGCCAAAATCACAGCAGATGTTGATTTTTGGCGTCTATTAGCCGAAAACTTCATTTGACTCAAATATTCATTTGACCCAGGCTGCTAGGCTCTCAATTCTTGCCAGATCGTTTTAGAAAACTTTCTACTTTAAGAAGACTCCCGAAAGCAAGGTAAGTATGTGCTTTGAATTGAGTTTGCATAAGCATTTTTTGAAAACGCAGGACATGTTTGATTTGATGTTCATTCGCGACGAGAGAGGGAATTTGAACATAATATAGTCTAAACAGCTTGTTTCTTTTGGAACATACCTATTTAATATATGTATATAAGATATGTTGTCGACCCCTCAAGCTCATCTAACTACTTTAAGATTTTGGAAGCTAAGAAATTGCATGACTGATGATGGCAAACATGCTTTCATTTGATTTCAGTGCGCAGACTTTCCAAAATCGCACAGCAGATGTTGATTTTTGGCGTCTATTCGCCGAGCGAGAAAACTTCATTTGACTCAAATATTCATTTGAGCTGCTAGGCTCTTAATTCTTGCCAGATCGTTTTAGAAAACTTTTCTACTTTAAAAGACTCCCAAAAGCAAAGGTAAGTATGTGCTTTGAATTGAGTTTGCATAAGCATTTTGAAAAGCGCGGTACATTGTTTGATTTGATGTTCATTGGCAGCAGACGAGAGGGAATTTGAACATAATATAGTCTAAACAGCTTGTTTCTTTTGGAACACACCTATATGTATATAAGATATGTTGTCGACCCTCAAGCTCATCTAACTACTTTAAGATTTTTTGGAAGCTAAGAAATTGCATGACTGATGATGGCAAACATGCTTTCATTTGATTTCAGTCTTGAGACGGACCAAAATCACAGCAGATGTTGATTTTTTGGCGTCTATTCGCCCAGAAAAACTTCATTTGACTCAAATATTCATTTGAGCTGCTAGGCTCTCTCAATTCTTGCCAGATCGTTTTAGAAAAACTTTCTACTTTAAAGACTCCCGAAAAAGAAGTAAGTATGTGCTTTGAATTGAGTTTGCATAAGCATTTTTTGAAAAGCATGATACATGTTTGATTTGATGTTCATTAAGCGACGAGAGGAATTTGAACATAATATATAGTCTAAACTGCTACGTTTTCTTTTGGAACATACCTATATACATATGTATATAAGATATGTTGTATCGACCCTCAAGCTCATCTAACTACTTTAAGATTTTTGGAACCCTAGAAATTGCGCATGACTGATGATGGCAAACGTAGCTTTCATTTAATTTCAGTTCTGAGCACACAGGCCAAAATCACAACAGATGTTGATTTTTGGCGTCTATTAGTCGAGAATACTTCATTTGACTCAAATATTCATTTGAGCTGCTAGGCTCTTAATTCTTGCCAGATCGTTTTAGAAAAACTTTCTACTTTAAGAAGACTCCCAAAAGAAAGGTGAAAGTATATTGCTTTGAATTGAGTTTGCATAAGCACTTTTTGAAAACCGCAGTACATGTTTTGATTTGATGTTCATTAAATTGACGAGAGAGAGGGAATTTCCAGAACATAATATAAGTCCTAAACAGCTTGTTTCTTTTGGAACACACCTATATGTATATAAGATATGTTGTCGACCCTCAAGCTCATCCTTAACTACTTTAAGATTTTTGGGCTAAGAAATTGCTTGACTGATGATGGCAAACACTCTTTCATTTGATTTCAGTTCACAAGCGGACCGTCACAGCAGATGTTGATTTTTTGGCGTCTATTCGCAGAAAACCATTTGGCTCAAATATTCATTTGACTGCTAGGCTCCTCAATTCTTGCCAGATCATTTTAGAAAACTTTCTCACGTTAGAAGACTCCCAAAAGCAAGGTAAGTATATGCTTTGAATTGAGTTTTGCATAAGCATTTTTGAAACGCAGTACATAATTTGATGTTCATTCGCGACGAGAGGAATTTGAACATAATATAGTCTAAACAGCTTGTTTCTTTTGGAACATACCTATATCTATATAAAATATGTTGTCGACCCTCAAGCTCATCTAACTACTTTAAGATTTTGGAAGCTAAGAAATTGTATGACTGATGATGGCAAACATGCTTTCATTTGATTTCAGTCTTGAGCAGGCCAAAATCACAGCAGATGTTGATTTTTGGCGTCTATTAGCGAGAAAACTTCATTTGACTCAAATATTCATTTGAGCTGCTAGGCTCTCAATTCTTGCCAGATCGTTTTAGAAAACTTTCTACTTTAAGAAGACTCAAGCAAAGGTAAGTATGTGCTTTGAATTGAGTTTGCATAAGCACTTTTTGAAAAGCGCGTACATGTTTGATTTGATGTTCATTACATGAGAGAGAGGAATTTGAACATAATATAGTCTAAACAGCTTGTTTCTTTTGGAACATACCTATATATGTATATAAGATATGTTGTCGACCCCTCAAGCTCATCTAACTACTTTAAGATTTTGGAAGCTAAGAAATTGCATGACTGATGATGGCAAACATGCTTTCATTTGATTTCAGTGCGCAGACGGGCCAAAATCACAGCAGATGTTGATTTTGGCGTCTATTCGAAGAGAAAACTTCATTTGACTCAAATATTCATTTGAGCTGCTAGGCTCTCAATTCTTGCCAGATCGTTTTAGAAAACTTTCTACTTTAAGAAGACTCCCAAAGAAAGCTAAGTATGTGCTTTGAATTGAGTTTGCATAAGCACTTTTTGAAAACATAGTACATGTTTGATTTGATGTTCATTACATGACGAGAGAATTTGAACATAATATAGTCTAAACAGCTTGTTTCTTTTGGAACATACTTATATGTATATAAGATATGTTGTCGACCCCTCAAGCTCATCTAACTACTTTAAGATTTTGGAAGCTAAGAAATTGCATGACTGATGATGGCAAACATGCTTTCATTTGATTTCAGTGCGCACACGGCCAAAATCACAGCAGATGTTGATTTTTGGCGTCTATTCGCAGAGAAAACTTCATTTGACTCAAATATTCATTTGAGCTGCTATGCTCTCAATTCTTGCAAGATCGTTTTAGAAAACTTTCTACTTTAAAGACTCCCAAAAGAAAGGTAAGTATGTGCTTTGAATTGAGTTTGCATAAGCATTTTTGAAAACGCAGTACATGTTTGATTTGATGTTCATTACATGACGAGAGAGGAATTTGAACATAATATGAAT